>NW_026736747.1:0-60098 GCF_949786415.1 Peromyscus eremicus | reverse complement strand
AGTTCAGTGTGCACACCTCCATGTGGACACATTTTAACAGTTCAGTGTGCACAACTCCATGTGGACACAGTCATTCCAACAGTTCAGTGTGCACACCTCCATGTGGGCACACTCATTCTAACAGTTCAGTGTGCACACCTCCATGTTGACAAATTCTAACACTACAGTGTGCACACCTCCATGTGGACACACTCATTTTAACATTTCAGTGTGCACACCTCCCCAGGGACACACTCATTCTAACAGTTCAGTGTGCACACCTCCATATGGACCCACTCAATCTAACAGTTCAGTGTGCACACCTCCATGTGGGCACACTCATTCTAACAGTTCAGTGTGCACACCTCCATGTGAACACACACATTCTAGTAGTTCAGTGTGCACACCTCCAAGTGGACACACTCATTCTAACAGTTCAGTGTGGACACCTCCTGTGAACACACTCATTCTAACAGTTCAGTGTGCACACCTCCATGTGGGCACACTCATTCTAACAGTTCAGTGTGCACACCTCCATGTGGACACACTCATTCTAACAGTTCAGTGTGCACACCTCCATGTATACACACTCATTCTAACAGTTCAGTGTGCACACCTCCATGTGGACACACACATTCTAACAGTTCAGTGTGCACACCTCCATGTGGACACACTCATTCTAACATTTCAGGGTGCACACCTCCACAGGGATACACTCATTAAAACAGTTCAGTGTGCACAACTCCGTGTGGGCACACTCATTCTAACAGTTCAGTGTGCACACCTCCATGTGGGCACACTCATTGTAACAGTTCAGTGTGCACATCTCCATGTGGACACACTCATTCTAACAGTTCAGTGTGCACACCTCCATGTGGACACACTCATTCTAATTGTTCAGTGTGCACACCTCCATGTGGGCACACTCATTCTAACAGTTCAGTGTGCACAACTCCATGTGGGCACACTCATTCTAACAGTTCAGTGTGCACACCTCCATGTGGGCACACTCATTGTAACAGTTCAGTGTGCACATCTCCATGTGGACACACTCATTCTAACAGTTCAGTGTGCACACCTCCATGTGGACACACTCTTTCTAATTGTTCAGTGTGCACACCTCCATGTGGGCACACTCATTCTAACAGTTCAGTGTGCACAACTCCATGTGGGCACACTCATTCTAACAGTTCAGTGTGCACACCTCCATGTGGGCACACTCATTGTAACAGTTCAGTGTGCACATCTCCATGTGGACACACTCATTCTAACATTTCAGTGTGCACACCTCCATGTGGACACACTCATTCTAATTGTTCAGTGTGCACACCTCCATGTGGGCACACTCATTCTAAAAGTTCAGTGTGCACACCTCCATGTGGGCACACTCATTCTAACAGTTCAGTGTGCACACTTCCATGTCGGCACACTCATTCTAACAGTTCAGTGTGCACACCTCCATGTGTGCACACTCATTCTAACAGTTGAGTGCACACCTCCATGTAGGCACACTCATTATAACAGTTCAGTGTGCACACCTCCATGTGGACACACTTATTCTAACAGTTCAGTGTGCACACCTCCATGTATACACACTCATTCTAACAGTTCAGTGTGCACACCTCCATGTGGACACACTCACTCTAACAGTTCAGTGTGAACACCTCCATGTGGACAAACTCATTCTAACAGTTCAGTGTGCACTCCTCCACAAGGACACACTCATTTTAACAGTTCAGTGTGCACACCTGCATGTGGACACAATCATTCTAACAGTTCAGTGTGCACACCTCGAGGACACACTCATTCTAACAGTTCAGTGTGCACACCTCCAAGTGGGCACACTCATTCTAACAGTTCAGTGTGAACACCTCCATGTGGACACAATCATTCTAACAGTTCAGTGTGCACACCTCCATGTGGACACATTCTAACAGTTCAGTGTGCACAACTCCATGTGGACACAGTCATTCTAACAGTTCAGTGTGCACACCTCCATGTGGGCCCACTCATTCTAACAGTTCAGTGTGCACACCTCCATGTGGACACACTCATTCTAACAGTTCAGTGTACACACCTCCATGTATACACACTCATTCTAACAGTTCATTGTTCACACCTCCATGTGGGCACACTCATTCTAACAGTTCAGTGTGCACACCTCCATGTGGGCACACTCATTCTAACAGTTCAGTGTGCACACCTCCATGTGGGCACACTCATTCTAACAGTTCAGTGTGCACAACTCCATGTGGGCCCACTCATTCTAACAGTTCAGTGTGCACACCTCCATGTGGACACACTCATTCTAACAGTTCAGTGTACACACCTCCATGTATACACACTCATTCTAACAGTTCAGTGTGCACACCTCCATGTGGGCACACTCATTCTAACAGTTCAGTGTGCACACCTCCATGTGGGCACACTCATTCTAACAGTTCAGTGTGCACAACTCCATGTGGGCACACTCATTCTAACAGTTCAGTGTGCACACCTCCATGTGGACACACTCATTCTAACAGTTCAGTATGCACACCTCCATGTGGACAAACTCATTCTAACAGTTCAGTGTGCACACATCCATGTGGACACACTCATTCTAACAGTTCAGTGTGCACACCTCCATGTGGACACACTCATTCTAACAGTTCAGTGTGCACACCTCCATGTGGACACACTCATTCTAACAGTTCAGTGTGCACACCTCCATGTGGGCACAAACATTCTAACAGTTAAGTGTGCACACCTCCATGTGGGCACACTCATTCTAACAGTTCAGTGTGCACACCTCCATGTGGACACACTCATTCTAACAGTTCAGTGTGGACACCTCCGGTGAACACACTCATTCTAACAGTTCAGTGAGCACACCTCCATGTGTGCACACTCACTCTAACAGTTCAGTGTGCACACCTCCATGTGGACACACTTATTCTAACAGTTCAGTGTGCACACCTCCATGTATACACACTCATTCTAACAGTTCAGTGTGCACACCTCCATGTGGACACACTCATTCTAACATTTCAGTGTGCACACCTCCATGTGGACACACTCATTCTAACATTTCAGTGTGCACAACTCCATGTGGACACAGTCTTTCCAACAGATCAGTGTGCACACATCCATGTGGGCACAGTCATTCTAACAGTTCAGTGTGCACACCTCCATGTGGACAAATTCTAACACTACAATGTGCACACCTTCATGTGGACACACTCATTCTAACATTTCAGTGTACACACCTCCACAGGGACACACTCATTCTAACAGTTCAGTGTGCACACTTCCATGTGGACCCACTCAATCTAACAGTTCAGTGTGCACACCTCCATGTGGGCACACTCATTCTAACAGTTCAGTGTGCACACCTCCATGTGGACACACTCATTCTTACAGTTCAGTGTGCACACCTCCATGTGGACACATATTAACAGTTCAGTGTGCACAACTCCATGTGGACACAGTCATTCCAACAGTTCAGGGTGCACACCTCCATGTGGGCAGACTCATTCTAACTGTTCAGTGTGCACACCTCCATGTAAACACACTCATTCTAACATTTCAGTGTGCACACCTCCACAGGGACACACTCATTCTAACAGTTCAGTGTGCACACCTCCATGTTGACAAATTCTAACACTACAGTGTGCACACCTCCATGTGGACACACTCATTTTAACATTTCAGTGTGCACACCTCCACAGGGACACACTCATTCTAACAGTTCAGTGTGCACACCTCCATGTGGACCCACTCAATCTAACAGTTCAGTGTGCACACCTCCATGTGGGCACACTCATTCTAACAGTTCAGTGTGCACACCTCCATGTGAACACACACATTCTAGTAGTTCAGTGTGCACACCTCCAAGTGGACACACTCATTCTAACAGTTCAGTGTGGACACCTCCGGTGAACACACTCATTCTAACAGTTCAGTGTGCACACCTCCATGTGGGCACACTCATTCTAACAGTTCAGTGTGCACACCTCCATGTGGACACACTCATTCTAACAGTTCAGTGTGCACACCTCCATGTGGGCACACTCATTCTAACAGTTCAGTGTGCACACCTCCATGTGGACACATTTTAACAGTTCAGTGTGCACATCTCCATGTGGACACACTCATTCTAACAGTTCAGTGTGCACACCTCCATGTGGACACATTTTAACAGTTCAGTGTGCACAACTCCATGTGTACATAGTCATTCCAACAGTTCAGTGTGCACACCTCCATGTGGGCACAGTCATTCTAACAGTTCAGTGTGCACACCTCCATGTGGTCATATTCTAACACTACAGTGTGGACACCTTCATGTGGACAAACTCATTCTAACATTTCAGTGTGCACACCTCCACAGAGACACACTCATTCTAACAGTTCAGTGTGCACACCTCCATGTGCGCACACTCATTCTAAAAGTTCAGTGTGCACACCTCCATGTGGACACACTCATTCTAACAGTTCAGTGTGCACACCTACATGTGGGCACACTCATTCTAACATTTTAGTGTGCACACCTCCACAGGGAAACACTCATTCTAACAGTTCAGTGTGCACACCTCCATGTTGACAAATTGTAACACTACAGTGTGCACACCTCCATGTGGACACACTTATTCTAACAGTTCAGTGTGCACACCTCCATGTATACACACTCATTCTAACAGTTCAGTGTGCACACCTCCATGTGGACACACTCATTCTAACATTTCAGTGTGCACACCTCCATGTGGACACACTCATTCTAACAGTTCAGTGTGCACACCTCCATGTGGACACATTTTAACAGTTCAGTGTGCACAACTCCATGTGGACACAGTCATTCCAACAGTTCAGTGTGCATACCTCCATGTGGGCACAGTCATTCTAACAGTTCTTGTGCACACCTCCATGTGGACAAATTCTAACACTACAGTGTGCACACCTTCATGTGGACACACTCATTCTAACATTTCAGTGTGCACACCTCCATAGGGACACAGTCATTCTAACAGTTCAGTGTGCACACCTCCATGTGGACCCACTCAATCTAACAGTTCAGTGTGCACACCTCCATGTGGGCACACTCATTCTAACAGTTCAGTGTGCACACCTCCATGTGGACACACTCATTCTTACAGTTCAGTGTGCACACCTCCATGTGGACACATTATAACAGTTCAGTGTGCAAAACTCCATGTGGACACAGTCATTCCAACAGTTCAGTGTGCACACCTCCATGTGGACACATTTTAATAGTTCAGTGTGCACAACTCCATGTGTACACAGTCATTCCAACAGTTCAGTGTGCACACCTCCATGTGGGCACAGTCATTCTAACAGTTCAGTGTGCACACCTCCATGTGGACAAATTCTAACACTACAGTGTGCACACCTTCATGTGGACGCACTCATTCTAACATTTCAGTGTGCACACCTCCACAGGCACACACTCATTCTAACAGTTCAGTGTGCACACCTCCATGTGGACCCACTCAATCTAACAGTTCAGTGTGCACATCTCCACAGGCACACACTCATTCTAACAGTTCAGTGTGCACACCTTCATGTGGACGCACTCATTCTAACATTTCAGTGTGCACACCTCCACAGGCACACACTCATTCTAACATTTCAGTGTTCACACCTCCATGTGGGCACACTCATTCTAACAGTTCAGTGTGCACACCTCCATGTGGACACACTCATTCTTACAGTTCAGTGTGCACACCTCCATGTGGACACATTTTAACAGTTCAGTGTGCACAACTCCATGTGGACACAGTCATTCCAACAGTTCAGTGTGCACACCTCCATGTGGGCACACTCATTCTAACAGTTCAGTGTGCACACCTCCATGTAAACACACTCATTCTAACATTTCAGTGTGCACACCTCCACAGGGACACACTCATTCTAACAGTTCAGTGTGCACACCTCCATGTTGACAAATTCTAACACTACAGTGTGCACACCTCCATGTGGACACACTCATTTTAACATTTCAGTGTGCACACCTCCACAGGGACACACTCATTCTAACAGTTCAGTGTGCACACATCCATGTGGACCCACTCAATCTAACAGTTCAGTGTGCACACCTCCATGTGGGCACACTCATTCTAACAGTTCAGTGTGCACACCTCCATGTGAACACACACATTCTAGTAGTTCAGTGTGCACACCTCTAAGTGGACACACTCATTCTAACAGTTCAGTGTGGACACCTCCTGTGAACACACTCATTCTAACAGTTCAGTGTGCACACCTCCATGTGGGCACACTCATTCTAACAGTTCAGTGTGCACACCTCCATGTGGACACATTCATTCTAACAGTTCAGTGTGCACACCTCCATGTATACACACTCATTCTAACAGTTCAGTGTGCACACCTCCATGTGGACACACACATTCTAACAGTTCAGTGTGCACACCTCCATGTGGACACACTCATTCTAACAGTTCAGGGTGCACACCTCCACAGGGAAACACTCATTAAAACAGTTCAGTGTGCACAACTCCATGTGGGCACACTCATTCTAACAGTTCAGTGTGCACACCTCCATGTGGACACACTCATTCTAACAGTTCAGTGTGCACACCTCCATGTGGACACACTCATTCTAATTGTTCAGTGTGCACAACTCCATGTGGGCACACTCATTCTAACAGTTCAGTGTGCACACCTCCATGTGGACACACTCATTCTAACAGTTCAGTGTGCACACCTCCATGTGGGCACACTCATTCTAACAGTTCAGTGTGCACACCTCCATGTGGACACACACATTCTAACAGTTCAGTGTGCACACCTCCATGTGGACACACTCATTCTAACAGTTCAGTGTGCACACCTCCACAGGGACACACTCATTCTAACAGTTCAGTGTGCACAACTCCATGTGGGCACACTCATTCTAACAGTTCAGTGTGCACACTCCATGTGGGCACACTCATTGTAACAGTTCAGTGTGCACATCTCCATGTGGACACACTCATTCTAACATTTCAGTGTGCACACCTCCATGTGGACACACTCATTCTAATTGTTCAGTGTGCACACCTCCATGTGGGCACACTCATTCTAAAAGTTCAGTGTGCACACCTCCATGTGGGCACACTCATTCTAACAGTTCAGTGTGCACACTTCCATGTCGGCACACTCTTTCTAACAGTTCAGTGTGCACACCTCCATGTGTGCACACTCATTCTAACAGTTGAGTGCACACCTCCATGTAGGCACACTCATTATAACAGTTCAGTGTGCACACCTCCATGTGGACACACTTATTCTAACAGTTCAGTGTGCACACCTCCATGTATACACACTCATTCTAACAGTTCAGTGTGCACACCTCCATGTGGACACACTCACTCTAACAGTTCAGTGTGAACACCTCCATGTGGACAAACTCATTCTAACAGTTCAGTGTGCACTCCTCCACAAGGACACACTCATTCTAACAGTTCAGTGTGCACACCTGCATGTGGACACAATCATTCTAACAGTTCAGTGTGCACACCTCGAGGACACACTCATTCTAACAGTTCAGTGTGCACACCTCCAAGTGGGCACACTCATTCTAACAGTTCAGTGTGAACACCTCCATGTGGACACAATCATTCTAACAGTTCAGTGTGCACACCTCCATGTGGACACATTCTAACAGTTCAGTGTGCACAACTCCATGTGGACACAGTCATTCTAACAGTTCAGTGTGCACACCTCCATGTGGGCCCACTCATTCTAACAGTTCAGTGTGCACACCTCCATGTGGACACACTCATTCTAACAGTTCAGTGTACACACCTCCATGTATACACACTCATTCTAACAGTTCATTGTTCACACCTCCATGTGGGCACACTCATTCTAACAGTTCAGTGTGCACACCTCCATGTGGGCACACTCATTCTAACAGTTCAGTGTGCACACCTCCATGTGGGCACACTCATTCTAACAGTTCAGTGTGCACACCTCCATGTGGACACACTCATTCTAACAGTTCAGTGTGCACACCTCCATGTGGACAAACTCATTCTAACAGTTCAGTGTGCACACCTCCATGTGGACCCACTCAATCTAACAGTTCAGTGTGCACACCTCCATGTGGGCACACTTATTCTAACAGTTCAGTGTGCACACCTCCATGTGAACACATACATTCTAATATTTCAGTGTGCACACCTCCAAGTGGACACAGTCATTCTAACAGTTCATTGTGGACACCTCCGGTGAACACACTCATTCTAACAGTTCAGTGTGCACACCTCCATGTGGGCACACTCATTCTAACAGTTCAGTGTGCACACCTCCATGTGGACACACTTATTCTAACAGTTCAGTGTGCACACCTCCATGTATACACACTCATTCTAACAGTTCAGTGTGCACACCTCCATGTGGACACACTCATTCTAACATTTCAGTGTGCACACCTCCATGTGGACACACTCATTCTAACAGTTCAGTGTGCACACCTCCATGTGGACACATTTTAACAGTTCAGTGTGCACAACTCCATGTGGACACAGTCATTCCAACAGTTCAGTGTGCACACCTCCATGTGGGCACAGTCATTCTAACAGTTCAGTGTGCACACCTCCATGTGGACATATTCTAACACTACAGTGTGCACACGTTCATGTGGACGCACTCATTCTAACATTTCAGTGTGCACACCTCCACAGGGACACACTCATTCTAACAGTTCAGTGTGCACACCTCCATGTGGACCCACTCAATCTAACAGTTCAGTGTGCACACCTCCATGTGGGCACACTCATTCTAACAGTTCAGTGTGCACACCTCCATGTGGACACACTCATTCTTACAGTTCAGTGTGCACACCTCCATGTGGACACATTTTAACAGTTCAGTGTGCACAACTCCATGTGGACACAGTCATTCCAACAGTTCAGTGTGCACACCTCCATGTGGGCACACTCATTCTAACAGTTCAGTGTGCACACCTCCATGTAAACACACTCATTCTAACATTTCAGTGTGCACACCTCCACAGGGACACACTCATTCTAACAGTTCAGTGTGCACACCTCCATGTTGACAAATTCTAACACTACAGTGTGCACACCTCCATGTGGACACACTCATTTTAACATTTCAGTGTGCACACCTCCACAGGGACACACTCATTCTAACAGTTCAGTGTGCACACCTCCATATGGACCCACTCAATCTAACAGTTCAGTGTGCACACCTCCATGTGGGCACACTCATTCTAACAGTTCAGTGTGCACACCTCCATGTGAACACACACATTCTAGTAGTTCAGTGTGCACACCTCCAAGTGGACACACTCATTCTAACAGTTCAGTGTGGACACCTCCTGTGAACACACTCATTCTAACAGTTCAGTGTGCACACCTCCATGTGGGCACACTCATTCTAACAGTTCAGTGTGCACACCTCCATGTGGACACACTCATTCTAACAGTTCAGTGTGCACACCTCCATGTATACACACTCATTCTAACAGTTCAGTGTGCACACCTCCATGTGGACACACACATTCTAACAGTTCAGTGTGCACACCTCCATGTGGACACACTCATTCTAACATTTCAGGGTGCACACCTCCACAGGGACACACTCATTAAAACAGTTCAGTGTGCACAACTCCGTGTGGGCACACTCATTCTAACAGTTCAGTGTGCACACCTCCATGTGGGCACACTCATTGTAACAGTTCAGTGTGCACATCTCCATGTGGACACACTCATTCTAACAGTTCAGTGTGCACACCTCCATGTGGACACACTCATTCTAATTGTTCAGTGTGCACACCTCCATGTGGGCACACTCATTCTAACAGTTCAGTGTGCACAACTCCATGTGGGCACACTCATTCTAACAGTTCAGTGTGCACACCTCCATGTGGGCACACTCATTGTAACAGTTCAGTGTGCACATCTCCATGTGGACACACTCA
This sequence comes from Peromyscus eremicus, assembly GCF_949786415.1. Taxonomy (NCBI): domain Eukaryota; kingdom Metazoa; phylum Chordata; class Mammalia; order Rodentia; family Cricetidae; genus Peromyscus; species Peromyscus eremicus. The sequence goes on along the minus strand of NW_026736747.1, from coordinate 50,173 downwards.
TTCTAACAGTTCAGTGTGCACACCTCCATGTGGACACACTCTTTCTAATTGTTCAGTGTGCACACCTCCATGTGGGCACACTCATTCTAACAGTTCAGTGTGCACAACTCCATGTGGGCACACTCATTCTAACAGTTCAGTGTGCACACCTCCATGTGGGCACACTCATTGTAACAGTTCAGTGTGCACATCTCCATGTGGACACACTCATTCTAACAGTTCAGTGTGCACACCTCCATGTGGACACACTCATTCTAATTGTTCAGTGTGCACACCTCCATGTGGGCACACTCATTCTAAAAGTTCAGTGTGCACACCTCCATGTGGGCACACTCATTCTAACAGTTCAGTGTGCACACCTCCATGTGGACACAGTCATTCTAACAGTTCAGTGTGCACACCTCCATGTGTGCACACTCATTCTAACAGTTGAGTGCACACCTCCATGTAGGCACACTCATTATAACAGTTCAGTGTGCACACCTCCATGTGGACACACTTATTCTAACAGTTCAGTGTGCACACCTCCATGTATACACACTCATTCTAACAGTTCAGTGTGCACACCTCCATGTGGACACACTCACTCTAACAGTTCAGTGTGAACACCTCCATGTGGACAAACTCATTCTAACAGTTCAGTGTGCACTCCTCCACAAGGACACACTCATTTTAACAGTTCAGTGTGCACACCTGCATGTGGACACAATCATTCTAACAGTTCAGTGTGCACACCTCGAGGACACACTCATTCTAACAGTTCAGTGTGCACACCTCCAAGTGGGCACACTCATTCTAACAGTTCAGTGTGAACACCTCCATGTGGACACAATCATTCTAACAGTTCAGTGTGCACACCTCCATGTGGACACATTCTAACAGTTCAGTGTGCACAACTCCATGTGGACACACTCATTCTAACAGTTCAGTGTACACACCTCCATGTATACACACTCATTCTAACAGTTCATTGTTCACACCTCCATGTGGGCACACTCATTCTAACAGTTCAGTGTGCACACCTCCATGTGGGCACACTCATTCTAACAGTTCAGTGTGCACACCTCCATGTGGGCACACTCATTCTAACAGTTAAGTGTGCACAACTCCATGTGGGCCCACTCATTCTAACAGTTCAGTGTGCACACCTCCATGTGGACACACTCATTCTAACAGTTCAGTGTACACACCTCCATGTATACACACTCATTCTAACAGTTCAGTGTGCACACCTCCATGTGGGCACACTCATTCTAACAGTTCAGTGTGCACACCTCCATGTGGGCACACTCATTCTAACAGTTCAGTGTGCACAACTCCATGTGGGCACACTCATTCTAACAGTTCAGTGTGCACACCTCCATGTGGACACACTCATTCTAACAGTTCAGTGTGCACACCTCCATGTGGACAAACTCATTCTAACAGTTCAGTGTGCACACCTCCATGTGGACACACTCATTCTAACAGTTCAGTGTGCACACCTCCATGTGGACACATTTTAACAGTTCAGTGTGCACAACTCCATGTGGACACAGTCATTCCAACAGTTCAGTGTGCACACCTCCATGTGGGCACAGTCATTCTAACAGTTCAGTGTGCACACCTCCATGTGGACATATTCTAACACTACAGTGTGCACACGTTCATGTGGACGCACTCATTCTAACATTTCAGTGTGCACACCTCCACAGGGACACACTCATTCTAACAGTTCAGTGTGCACACCTCCATGTGGACCCACTCAATCTAACAGTTCAGTGTGCACACCTCCATGTGGGCACACTCATTCTAACAGTTCAGTGTGCACACCTCCATGTGGACACACTCATTCTTACAGTTCAGTGTGCACACCTCCATGTGGACACATTTTAACAGTTCAGTGTGCACAACTCCATGTGGACACAGTCATTCCAACAGTTCAGTGTGCACACCTCCATGTGGGCACACTCATTCTAACAGTTCAGTGTGCACACCTCCATGTAAACACACTCATTCTAACATTTCAGTGTGCACACCTCCACAGGGACACACTCATTCTAACAGTTCAGTGTGCACACCTCCATGTTGACAAATTCTAACACTACAGTGTGCACACCTCCATGTGGACACACTCATTTTAACATTTCAGTGTGCACACCTCCACAGGGACACACTCATTCTAACAGTTCAGTGTGCACACCTCCATATGGACCCACTCAATCTAACAGTTCAGTGTGCACACCTCCATGTGGGCACACTCATTCTAACAGTTCAGTGTGCACACCTCCATGTGAACACACACATTCTAGTAGTTCAGTGTGCACACCTCCAAGTGGACACACTCATTCTAACAGTTCAGTGTGGACACCTCCTGTGAACACACTCATTCTAACAGTTCAGTGTGCACACCTCCATGTGGGCACACTCATTCTAACAGTTCAGTGTGCACACCTCCATGTGGACACACTCATTCTAACAGTTCAGTGTGCACACCTCCATGTATACACACTCATTCTAACAGTTCAGTGTGCACACCTCCATGTGGACACACACATTCTAACAGTTCAGTGTGCACACCTCCATGTGGACACACTCATTCTAACATTTCAGGGTGCACACCTCCACAGGGACACACTCATTAAAACAGTTCAGTGTGCACAACTCCGTGTGGGCACACTCATTCTAACAGTTCAGTGTGCACACCTCCATGTGGGCACACTCATTGTAACAGTTCAGTGTGCACATCTCCATGTGGACACACTCATTCTAACAGTTCAGTGTGCACACCTCCATGTGGACACACTCATTCTAATTGTTCAGTGTGCACACCTCCATGTGGGCACACTCATTCTAACAGTTCAGTGTGCACAACTCCATGTGGGCACACTCATTCTAACAGTTCAGTGTGCACACCTCCATGTGGGCACACTCATTGTAACAGTTCAGTGTGCACATCTCCATGTGGACACACTCATTCTAACAGTTCAGTGTGCACACCTCCATGTGGACACACTCTTTCTAATTGTTCAGTGTGCACACCTCCATGTGGGCACACTCATTCTAACAGTTCAGTGTGCACAACTCCATGTGGGCACACTCATTCTAACAGTTCAGTGTGCACACCTCCATGTGGGCACACTCATTGTAACAGTTCAGTGTGCACATCTCCATGTGGACACACTCATTCTAACAGTTCAGTGTGCACACCTCCATGTGGACACACTCATTCTAATTGTTCAGTGTGCACACCTCCATGTGGGCACACTCATTCTAAAAGTTCAGTGTGCACACCTCCATGTGGGCACACTCATTCTAACAGTTCAGTGTGCACACCTCCATGTGGACACAGTCATTCTAACAGTTCAGTGTGCACACCTCCATGTGTGCACACTCATTCTAACAGTTGAGTGCACACCTCCATGTAGGCACACTCATTATAACAGTTCAGTGTGCACACCTCCATGTGGACACACTTATTCTAACAGTTCAGTGTGCACACCTCCATGTATACACACTCATTCTAACAGTTCAGTGTGCACACCTCCATGTGGACACACTCACTCTAACAGTTCAGTGTGAACACCTCCATGTGGACAAACTCATTCTAACAGTTCAGTGTGCACTCCTCCACAAGGACACACTCATTTTAACAGTTCAGTGTGCACACCTGCATGTGGACACAATCATTCTAACAGTTCAGTGTGCACACCTCGAGGACACACTCATTCTAACAGTTCAGTGTGCACACCTCCAAGTGGGCACACTCATTCTAACAGTTCAGTGTGAACACCTCCATGTGGACACAATCATTCTAACAGTTCAGTGTGCACACCTCCATGTGGACACATTCTAACAGTTCAGTGTGCACAACTCCATGTGGACACAGTCATTCTAACAGTTCAGTGTGCACACCTCCATGTGGGCCCACTCATTCTAACAGTTCAGTGTGCACACCTCCATGTGGACACACTCATTCTAACAGTTCAGTGTACACACCTCCATGTATACACACTCATTCTAACAGTTCATTGTTCACACCTCCATGTGGGCACACTCATTCTAACAGTTCAGTGTGCACACCTCCATGTGGGCACACTCATTCTAACAGTTCAGTGTGCACACCTCCATGTGGGCACACTCATTCTAACAGTTAAGTGTGCACAACTCCATGTGGGCCCACTCATTCTAACAGTTCAGTGTGCACACCTCCATGTGGACACACTCATTCTAACAGTTCAGTGTACACACCTCCATGTATACACACTCATTCTAACAGTTCAGTGTGCACACCTCCATGTGGGCACACTCATTCTAACAGTTCAGTGTGCACACCTCCATGTGGGCACACTCATTCTAACAGTTCAGTGTGCACAACTCCATGTGGGCACACTCATTCTAACAGTTCAGTGTGCACACCTCCATGTGGACACACTCATTCTAACAGTTCAGTGTGCACACCTCCATGTGGACAAACTCATTCTAACAGTTCAGTGTGCACACATCCATGTGGACACACTCATTCTAACAGTTCAGTGTGCACACCTCCATGTGGACACACTCATTCTAACAGTTCAGTGTGCACACCTCCATGTGGACACACTCATTCTAACAGTTCAGTGTGCACACCTCCATGTGGGCACAGACATTCTAACAGTTAAGTGTGCACACCTCCATGTGGGCACACTCATTCTAACAGTTCAGTGTGCACACCTCCATGTGGACACACTCATTCTAACAGTTCAGTGTGCACACCTCCATGTGGACACACTCATTCTAACAGTTCAGTGTGCACACCTCCATGTGGGCACAGACATTCTAACAGTTAAGTGTGCACACCTCCATGTGGACACACTCATTCTAACAGTTCAGTGTGCACACCTCCATGTGGGCACAGACATTCTAACAGTTAAGTGTGCACACCTCCATGTGGGCACACTCATTCTAACAGTTCAGTGTGCACACCTCCATGTGGACACACTCATTCTAACAGTTCAGTGTGGACACCTCCGGTGAACACACTCATTCTAACAGTTCAGTGAGCACACCTCCATGTGGGCACACTCACTCTAACAGTTCAGTGTGCACACCTCCATGTGGACACACTTATTCTAACAGTTCAGTGTGCACACCTCCATGTATACACACTCATTCTAACAGTTCAGTGTGCACACCTCCATGTGGACACACTCATTCTAACATTTCAGTGAGCACACCTCCATGTGGACACACTCATTCTAACAGTTCACTGTGCACACCTCCATGTGGACACATTTTAACAGTTCAGTGTGCACAACTCCATGTGGACACAGTCTTTCCAACAGATCAGTGTGCACACATCCATGTGGGCACAGTCATTCTAACAGTTCAGTGTGCACACCTCCATGTGGACAAATTCTAACACTACACTGTGCACACCTTCATGTGGACACACTCATTCTAACATTTCAGTGTACACACCTCCACAGGGACACACTCATTCTAACAGTTCAGTGTGCACACCTCCATGTGGACCCACTCAATCTAACAGTTCAGTGTGCACACCTCCATGTGGGCACACTCATTCTAACAGTTCAGTGTGCACACCTCCATGTGGACACACTCATTCTTACAGTTCAGTGTGCACACCTCCATGTGGACACATATTAACAGTTCAGTGTGCACAACTCCATGTGGACACAGTCATTCCAACAGTTCAGGGTGCACACCTCCATGTGGGTAGACTCATTCTAACTGTTCAGTGTGCACACCTCCATGTAAACACACTCATTCTAACATTTCAGTGTGCACACCTCCACAGGGACACACTCATTCTAACAGTTCAGTGTGCACACCTCCATGTGGACACATTCTAACAGTTCAGTGTGCACAACTCCATGTGGACACAGTCATTCTAACAGTTCAGTGTGCACACCTCCATGTGGGCCCACTCATTCTAACAGTTCAGTGTGCACACCTCCATGTGGACACACTCATTCTAACAGTTCAGTGTACACACCTCCATGTATACACACTCATTCTAACAGTTCATTGTTCACACCTCCATGTGGGCACACTCATTCTAACAGTTCAGTGTGCACACCTCCATGTGGGCACACTCATTCTAACAGTTCAGTGTGCACACCTCCATGTGGGCACACTCATTCTAACAGTTAAGTGTGCACAACTCCATGTGGGCCCACTCATTCTAACAGTTCAGTGTGCACACCTCCATGTGGACACACTCATTCTAACAGTTCAGTGTACACACCTCCATGTATACACACTCATTCTAACAGTTCAGTGTGCACACCTCCATGTGGGCACACTCATTGTAACAGTTCAGTGTGCACACCTCCATGTGGGCACACTCATTCTAACAGTTCAGTGTGCACAACTCCATGTGGGCACACTCATTCTAACAGTTCAGTGTGCACACCTCCATGTGGACACACTCATTCTAACAGTTCAGTGTGCACACCTCCATGTGGACAAACTCATTCTAACAGTTCAGTGTGCACACATCCATGTGGACACACTCATTCTAACAGTTCAGTGTGCACACCTCCATGTGGACACACTCATTCTAACAGTTCAGTGTGCACACCTCCATGTGGACACACTCATTCTAACAGTTCAGTGTGCACACCTCCATGTGGGCACAGACATTCTAACAGTTAAGTGTGCACACCTCCATGTGGGCACACTCATTCTAACAGTTCAGTGTGCACACCTCCATGTGGACACACTCATTCTAACAGTTCAGTGTGGACACCTCCGGTGAACACACTCATTCTAACAGTTCAGTGAGCACACCTCCATGTGGGCACACTCACTCTAACAGTTCAGTGTGCACACCTCCATGTGGACACACTTATTCTAACAGTTCAGTGTGCACACCTCCATGTATACACACTCATTCTAACAGTTCAGTGTGCACACCTCCATGTGGACACACTCATTCTAACATTTCAGTGTGCACACCTCCATGTGGACACACTCATTCTAACAGTTCAGTGTGCACACCTCCATGTGGACACATTTTAACAGTTCAGTGTGCACAACTCCATGTGGACACAGTCTTTCCAACAGATCAGTGTGCACACATCCATGTGGGCACAGTCATTCTAACAGTTCAGTGTGCACACCTCCATGTGGACAAATTCTAACACTACACTGTGCACACCTTCATGTGGACACACTCATTCTAACATTTCAGTGTACACACCTCCACAGGGACACACTCATTCTAACAGTTCAGTGTGCACACCTCCATGTGGACCCACTCAATCTAACAGTTCAGTGTGCACACCTCCATGTGGGCACACTCATTCTAACAGTTCAGTGTGCACACCTCCATGTGGACACACTCATTCTTACAGTTCAGTGTGCACACCTCCATGTGGACACATATTAACAGTTCAGTGTGCACAACTCCATGTGGACACAGTCATTCCAACAGTTCAGGGTGCACACCTCCATGTGGGTAGACACATTCTAACTGTTCAGTGTGCACACCTCCATGTAAACACACTCATTCTAACATTTCAGTGTGCACACCTCCACAGGGACACACTCATTCTAACAGTTCAGTGTGCACACCTCCATGTTGACAAATTCTAACACTACAGTGTGCACACCTCCATGTGGACACACTCATTTTAACATTTCAGTGTGCACACCTCCACAGGGACACACTCATTCTAACAGTTCAGTGTGCACACCTCCATGTGGACCCACTCAATCTAACAGTTCAGTGTGCACACCTCCATGTGGGCACACTCATTCTAACAGTTCAGTGTGCACACCTCCATGTGAACACACACATTCTAGTAGTTCAGTGTGCACACCTCCAAGTGGACACACTCATTCTAACAGTTGAGTGTGGACACCTCCGGTGAACACACTCATTCTAACAGTTCAGTGTGCACACCTCCATGTGGGCACACTCATTCTAACAGTTCAGTGTGCACACCTCCATGTGGACACACTAATTCTAACAGTTCAGTGTGCACACCTCCATGTGGGCACACTCATTCTAATAGTTCAGTGTGCACACCTCCATGTGGACACATTTTAACAGTTCAGTGTGCACATCTCCATGTGGACACACTCATTCTAACAGTTCAGTGTTCACACCTCCATGTGGACACACTCATTCTAATTGTTCAGTGTGCACACCTCCATGTGGACACACTCATTCTAACAGTTCAGTGTGCACACCTCCATGTGGCCACACTCATTCTAACAGTTCAGTGTGCACACTTCCATGTCGGCACACTCATTCTAACAGTTCAGTGTGCACACCTCCATGTGTGCACACTCATTCTAACAGTTGAGTGCACACCTCCATGTAGGCACACTCATTATAACAGTTCAGTGTGCACACCTCCATGTGGACACACTTATTCTAACAGTTCAGTGTGCACACCTCCATGTATACACACTCATTCTAACAGTTCAGTCTGCACACCTCCATGTGGACACACTCATTCTAACAGTTCAGTGTGCACACCTCCATGTGGACACTCTCATTCTAACAGTTCAGTGTGCACACCTCCATGTGGACACATTTTAACAGTTCAGTGTGCACAACTCCATGTGTACATAGTCATTCCAACAGTTCAGTGTGCACACCTCCATGTGGGCACAGTCATTCTAACAGTTCAGTGTGCACACCTCCATGTGGTCATATTCTAACACTACAGTGTGGACACCTTCATGTGGACAAACTCATTCTAACATTTCAGTGTGCACACCTCCACAGGGACACACTCATTCTAACAGTTCAGTGTGCACACCTCCATGTGCGCACACTCATTCTAAAAGTTCAGTGTGCACACCTCCATGTGGACACACTCATTCTAACAGTTCAGTGTGCACACCTACATGTGGGCACACTCATTCTAACATTTTAGTGTGCACACCTCCACAGGGAAACACTCATTCTAACAGTTCAGTGTGCACACCTCCATGTTGACAAATTGTAACACTACAGTGTGCACACCTCCATGTGGACACACTCATTCTAACATTTCAGTGTGCACACCTCCACAGGGACACACTCATTCTTACAGTTCAGTGTGCACACCTCCATGTGGACCCACTCAATCTAACAGTTCAGTGTGCACACCTCCATGTGGGCACACTCATTCTAACAGTTCAGTGTGCACACCTCCATGTGAACACACACTTTCTAATAGTTCAGTGTGCACACCTCCAAGTGGACACAGTCATTCTAACAGTTCAGTGTGGACACCTCCGTTGAACACACTCATTCTAACAGTTCAGTGTGCACACCTACACGTGGGCACACTCATTATAACAGTTCAGTGTGCACACCTCCATGTGGACACACTTATTCTAACAGTTCAGTGTGCACACCTCCATGTATACACACTCATTCTAACAGTTCAGTGTGCACACCTCCATGTGGACACACTCATTCTAACATTTCAGTGTGCACACCTCCATGTGGACACACTCATTCTAACAGTTCAGTGTGCACACCTCCATGTGGACACATTTTAACAGTTCAGTGTGCACAACTCCATGTGGACACAGTCATTCCAACAGTTCAGTGTGCATACCTCCATGTGGGCACAGTCATTCTAACAGTTCTTGTGCACACCTCCATGTGGACAAATTCTAACACTACAGTGTGCACACCTTCATGTGGACACACACATTCTAACATTTCAGTGTGCACACCTCCATAGGGACACAGTCATTCTAACAGTTCAGTGTGCACACCTCCATGTGGACCCACTCAATCTAACAGTTCAGTGTGCACACCTCCATGTGGGCACACTCATTCTAACAGTTCAGTGTGCACACCTCCATGTGGACACACTCATTCTTACAGTTCAGTGTGCACACCTCCATGTGGACACATTATAACAGTTCAGTGTGCAAAACTCCATGTGGACACAGTCATTCCAACAGTTCAGTGTGCACACCTCCATGTGGACACATTTTCATAGTTCAGTGTGCACAACTCCATGTGGACACAGTCATTCCAACAGTTCAGTGTGCACACCTCCATGTGGGCACAGTCATTCTAACAGTTCAGTGTGCACACCTCCATGTGGACAAATTCTAACACTACAGTGTGCACACCTTCATGTGGACGCACTCATTCTAACATTTCAGTGTGCACACCTCCACAGGCACACACTCATTCTAACAGTTCAGTGTGCACACCTCCATGTGGACCCACTCAATCTAACAGTTCAGTGTGCACACCTCCATGTGGGCACACTCATTCTAACAGTTCAGTGTGCCCACCTCCATGTGGACACACTCATTCTTACAGTTCAGTGTGCACACCTCCATGTGGACACATTTTAACAGTTCAGTGTGCACAACTCCATGTGGACACAGTCATTCCAACAGTTCAGTGTGCACACCTCCATGTGGGCACACTCATTCTAACAGTTCAGTGTGCACACCTCCATGTAAACACACTCATTCTAACATTTCAGTGTGCACACCTCCACAGGGACACACTCATTCTAACAGTTCAGTGTGCACACCTCCATGTTGACAAATTCTAACACTACAGTGTGCACACCTCCATGTGGACACACTCATTTTAACATTTCAGTGTGCACACCTCCACAGGGACACACTCATTCTAACAGTTCAGTGTGCACACATCCATGTGGACCCACTCAATCTAACAGTTCAGTGTGCACACCTCCATGTGGGCACACTCATTCTAACAGTTCAGTGTGCACACCTCCATGTTAACACACACATTCTAGTAGTTCAGTGTGCACACCTCTAAGTGGACACACTCATTCTAACAGTTCAGTGTGGACACCTCCTGTGAACACACTCATTCTAACAGTTCAGTGTGCACACCTCCATGTGGGCACACTCATTCTAACAGTTCAGTGTGCACACCTCCATGTGGACACATTCATTCTAACAGTTCAGTGTGCACACCTCCATGTATACACACTCATTCTAACAGTTCAGTGTGCACACCTCCATGTGGACACACACATTCTAACAGTTCAGTGTGCACACCTCCATGTGGACACACTCATTCTAACAGTTCAGCGTGCACACCTCCACAGGGAAACACTCATTAAAACAGTTCAGTGTGCACAACTCCATGTGGGCACACTCATTCTAACAGTTCAGTGTGCACACCTCCATGTGGACACACTCATTCTAACAGTTCAGTGTGCACACCTCCATGTGGACACACTCATTCTAATTGTTCAGTGTGCACACCTCCATGTGGGCACACTCATTTTAACAGTTCAGTGTGCACACCTCCATGTGGGCACACTCATTCTAACAGTTCAGTGTGCACACTTCCATGTCGGCACACTCATTCTAACAGTTCAGTGTGCACACCTCCATGTGTGCACACTCATTCTAACAGTTGAGTGCACACCTCCATGTAGGCACACTCATTATAAAAGTTCAGTGTGCACACCTCCACAGGGACACACTCATTCTAACAGTTCAGTGTGCACACCTCCAAGTGGGCACACTCATTCTAACAGTTCAGTGTGCACACCTCCATGTGGACACAATCATTCTAACAGTTCAGTGTGCACACTTCCATGTGGACACATTCTAACAGTTCAGTGTGCACAACTCCATGTGGACACAGTCATTCTAACAGTTCAGTGTGCACACCTCCATGTGGGCACACTCATTCTAACAGTTCAGTGTGCACTCTTCCATGTGGACACACTCATTCTAACAGTTCAGTGTACACACCTCCATGTATACACACTCATTCTAACAGTTCAGTGTGCACACCTCCATGTGGGCACACTCATTCTAACAGTTCAGTGTGCACACCTCCATGTGGGCACACTCATTCTAACAGTTCAGTGTGCACAACTCCATGTGTGCACACTCATTCTAACAGTTCAGTGTGCACACCTCCATGTGGACACACTCATTCTAACAGTTCAGTGTGCACACCTCCATGTGGACAAACTCATTCTAACAGTTCAGTGTGCACACATCCATGTGGACACACTCATTCTAACAGTTCAGTGTGCACACCTCCATGTGGACACACTCATTCTAACAGTTCAGTGTGCACACCTCCATGTGGACACACTCATTCTAACAGTTCAGTGTGCACACCTCCATGTGGCACAGTCATTCTAACAGTTCAGTGTGCACACCTCCATGTGGGCACACTCATTCTAACAGTTCAGTGTGCACACCTCCATGTGGACACACTCATTCTAACAGTTCAGTGTGCACACCTCCATGTGGACCCACTCAATCTAACAGTTCAGTGTGCACACCTCCATGTGGGCCCACTTATTCTAACAGTTCAGTGTGCACACCTCCATGTGAACACACACATTCTAATAGTTCAGTGTGCACACCTCCAAGTGGACACAGTCATTCTAACAGTTCAGTGTGGACACCTCCGTTGAACACACTCATTCTAACAGTTCAGTGTGCACACCTCCATGTGGGCACACTCACTCTAACAGTTCAGTGTGCACACCTCCATGTATACACACTCATTCTAACAGTTCAGTGTGCACACCTCCATGTGGACACACTCATTCTAACATTTCAGTGTGCACACCTCCATGTGGACACACTCATTCTAACAGTTCAGTGTGCACACCTCCATGTGGACACATTTTAACAGTTCAGTGTACACAACTCCATGTGGAAACAATCATTCCAACAGTTCAGTGTGCACACATCCATGTGGGCACAGTCATTCTAACAGTTCAGTGTGCACACCTCCATGTGGACAAATTCTAACACTACAGTGTGCACACCTTCATGTGGACACACTCATTCTAACATTTCAGGGTGCACACCTCCACAGGGACACACTCATTCTAACAGTTCAGTGTGCATACCTCCATGTGGACCCACTCAATCTAACAGTTCAGTGTGCACACCTCCATGTGGGCACACTCATTCTAACAGTTCAGTGTGCACACCTCCATGTGGACACACTCATTCTTACAGTTCAGTGTGCACACCTCCATGTGGACACATTTTAACAGTTCAGTGTGCACAACTCCATGTGGACACAGTCATTCCAACAGTTCAGTGTGCACACCTCCATGTGGGCACACTCATTCTAACAGTTCAGTGTGCACACCTCCATGTAAACACACTCATTCTAACATTTCAGTGTGCACACCTCCACAGGGACACACTCATTCTAACAGTTCAGTGTGCACACCTCCATGTTGACAAATTCTAACACTACAGTGTGCACACCTCCATGTGGACACACTCATTTTAACATTTCATTGTGCACACCTCCACAGGGACACACTCATTCTAACAGTTCTGTGTGCACACCTCCATGTGGACCCACTCAATCTAACAGTTCAGTGTGCACACCTCCATGTGGGCACACTCATTCTAACAGTTCAGTGTGCACAACTCCATGTGAACACACACATTCTAGTAGTTCAGTGTGCACACCTCCAGTGGACACACTCATTCTAACAGTTCAGTGTGGACACCTCCGGTGAACACACTCATTCTAACAGTTCAGTGTGCACACCTCCACGTGGGCACACTCATTCTAACAGTTCAGTGTGCACACCTCCATGTGGACACACTCATTCTAACAGTTCAGTGTGCACACCTCCATGTATACACACTCATTCTAACAGTTCATTGTGCACACCTCCATGTGGACACACACATTCTATCAGTTCAGTGTGCACACCTCCATGTGGACACACTCATTCTAACAGTTCAGGGAGCACACCTCCACAGGGACACACTCATTCTAACAGTTCAGTGTGCACAACTCCATGTGGGCACACTCATTCTAACAGTTCAGTGTGCACACCTCCATGTGGGCACACTCATTATTACAGTTCAGTGTGCACATTTCCATGTGGACACACTCATTCTAACATTTCAGTGTTCACACCTCCATGTGGACACACTCAATCTAACTGTTCAGTGTGCACACCTCCATGTGGGCACACTCATTCTAACAGTTTAGTGTGCACACCTCCATGTGGGCACACTCATTCTAACAGTTCAGTGTGCACACTTCCATGTCGGCACACTCATTCTAACAGTTCAGTGTGCACACCTCCATGTGGGCACACTCATTCTAACAGTTGAGTGCACACCTCCATGTGGACACACTTATTCTAACAGTTCAGTGTGCACACCTCCATGTGGACACACTCATTCTAACAGTTCAGTGTGCACACCTCCATGTGGACACACTCATTCTAACAGTTCAGTGTGCACACTTCCATGTGGATACACTCATTTTAACAGTTCAGTGTGCACACCTCCACAGGGACACACTCATTCTAACATTTCAGTGTGCACACCTCCATGGTGACATAATCATTCTACCAGTTCAGTGTGCACCGCTCCACAAGGACACACTCATTCTAACAGTTCAGTGTGGACACCTCCATGAGGACACAATCATTCTAACAGTTCAGTGTGCACAACTCCATGAGGACACACTCATTCTAACAGTTCAGTGTGCACACCTCCATGTGGACACAGTCATTCTAACAGTTCAGTGTGCACACCTCCATGTGGACACACTCATTCTAACAGTTCAGTGTGCACACCTCCATGTGGACACAGTCATTCTAACAGTTCAGTGTGCACAACTCCATGTGGACACAGTCATTCTAACAGTTCAGTGTGCACACGTCCATGTGGACACACTCATTCTAACAGTTCAGTGTTTACACCTCCATGTGGACACACACATTCTAACAGTTCAGTGTGCACACCTCCATGTGGACACACTCAATCTAACAGTTCATGTGTACACCTCCACAGGGATACACTCATTCTAACAGTTCAGTGTGCACACCTCCATGTGGGCACACTCATTCTAACAGTTCAGTGTGCACACCTCCATGTGGGCACACTCATTCTAACAGTTCAGTGTGCACACTTCCATGTCGGCACACTCATTCTAACAGTTCAGTGTGCACACCTCCATGTGTGCACACTCATTCTAACAGTTGAGTGCACACCTCCATGTAGGCACACTCATTATAAGAGTTCAGTGTGCACACCTCCATGTGGACACACTTATTCTAACAGTTCAGTGTGCACACCTCCATGTATACACACTCATTCTAACAGTTCATTGTGCACACCTCCATGTGGACACACTCACTCTAACAGTTCAGTGTGCACACCTCCATGTGGACACACTCATTCTAACAGTTCAGTGTGCACTCCTCCACAAGGACACACTCATTCTAACAGTTCAGTGTGCACACCTGCATGTGGACACAATCATTCCAACAGTTCAGTGTGCACACCTCCATGAGGACACACTCATACTAACAGTTCAGTGTGCAAACCTCCAAGTGGGCACACTCATTCTAACAGTTCAGTGTGCACACCTCCATGTGGACACAATCATTCTAACAGTTCAGTGTGCACACCTCCATGTGGACACATTCTAACGGTTCAGTGTGCACAACTCCATGTGGACACAGTCATTCTAACAGTTCAGTGTGCACACCTCCATGTGGGCCCACTCATTCTAACAGTTCAGTGTGCACACCTCCATGTGGACACACTCATTCTAACAGTTCAGTGTACACACCTCCATGTGGACACATTTTAACAGTTCAGTGTGCACAACTCCATGTGGACACAGTCATTCCAACAGTTCAGTGTGCACACCTCTATGTGGGCACACTCATTCTAACATTTCAGTGTGCACACCTCCACAGGGACACACTCATTCTAACAGTTCAGTGTGCACACCTCCATGTGGACAAATTCTAACACTACAGTGTGCACAGCTCCATGTGGATACACTCATTCTAACAGTTCAGTGTGCACACCTCCACAGGGATATACTCATTCTAACAGTTCAGTGTGCACACCTCCACAGGGATACACTCATTCTAACAGTTCATTGTGCACACCTCCATGTGGACACATTCTAACAGTTCAGTGTGCACACCTCCATGTGGATACACTCATTCTAATAGTTCAGTGTGCACACCTCCACAGGGATATACTCATTCTAACAGTTCAGTGGGCACACCTCCATGTGGACACACTCATTCTAACAGTTCAGTGTGCACACCTCCAAGTGGACAAACTCATTCTAACTGTTCAGTGTGCACACGTCCATGTGGACACACTCATTCTAACAGTTCAGTGTGCACACCTCCACAGGGATATACTCATTCTAACAGTTCAGTGTGCACACCTCCATGTGGACACACTCATTCTAACAGTTCAGTGTGCACACCTCCATGTGGACACACTCATTCTAACAGTTCAATGTGCACACCTCCATGTGGGCACAGTCATTCTAACAGTTCAGTGTGCACACCTCCATGTGGGCACACTCATTCTAACAGTTCAGTGTGCACACCTCCATGTGGACACACTCATTCTACCAGTTCAGTGTGCACACCTCCATGTGGACACACTCATTCTAACAGTTCAGTGTGCACACCTCCATGTGGACACACTCATTCTAACAGTTCAGTGTGCACACCTCCATGTGGACAAATTCTAACACTACAGTGTGCAAACCTTCATGTGGACACACTCATTCTAACATTTCAGTGTGCACACCTCCACAGGGACTCACTCATTCTAACAGTTCAGTGTGCACACCTCCATGTGGACCCACTAAATATAACAGTTCAGTGTGCACACCTCCATGTGGGCACACTCATTCTAACAGTTCAGTGTGCACACCTCCATGTGGACACATTTTAACAGTTCAGTGTGCACAACTCCATGTGGACACAGTCATTCTAACATTTCAGTGTGCACACCTCCATGTGCACACACTCATTCTAACAGTTCAGTGTGCACCCCTCCATGTGGACACATTTTAACAGTTCAGTGTGCACAACTCCATGTGGACACAGTCATTCCAACAGTTCAGTGTGCACACCTCCATGTGGGCACAGTCATTCTAACAGTTCAGTGTGCACACCTCCATGTGGACACACTCATTCTAACATTTCAGTGTGCACACCTCCACAGGGACACACTCATTCTAACAGTTCAGTGTGCACACCTCCATGTGGACAAATTCTAACACTACAGTGTGCACAGCTCCATGTGGACACACTCATTCTAACATTTCAGTGTGCACACCTCCACAGGGACACACTCATTCTAACAGTTCAGTGTGCACACCTCCATGTGGATCCACTCAATCTAACAGTTCAGTGTGCACACCTCCATGTGGGCACACTCATTCTAACAGTTCAGTGTGCACACCTCCATGTGAACACACACATTCGAATAGTTCAGTGTGCACACCTCCAAGTGGACACAGTCATTCTAACAGTTCATTGTGGACACCTCCATGTGAACACACTCATTCTAACAGTTCAGTGTGCACTCCTCCATGTGGGCACACTCATTCTAACAGTTCAGTGTGAACACCTCCATGTGGACAAAGTCATTCTAACAGTTCAGTGTGCACACCTCCATGTGGGCACACTCATTCTAACATTTCAGTGTGCACACCTCCATGTGGACACACACATTCTAACAGTTCAGTGTGCACACCTCCATGTGGACACACTCATTCTAACAGTTCAGTGTGTACACCTCCACAGGGACACATTCATTCTAACAGTTCAGTGTGCACAACTCCATGTGGGCACACTCATTCTAACAGTTCAGTGTGCACACCTCCATGTGGGCACACTCATTATTACAGTTCAGTGTGCACATTTCCATGTGGACACACTCATTCTAACATTTCAGTGTTCACACCTCCATGTGGACACACTCAATCTAAATGTTCAGTGTGCACACCTCCATGTGGGCACACTCATTCTAACAGTTTAGTGTGCACACCTCCATGTGGGCACACTCATTCTAACAGTTCAGTGTGCACACTTCCATGTCGGCACACTAATTCTAACAGTTCAGTGTGCACACCTCCATGTGGGCACACTCATTCTAACAGTTGAGTGCACACATCCATGTGGACACACTTATTCTAACAGTTCAGTGTGCACACCTCCATGTGGACACACTCATTCTAACAGTTCAGTGTGCACACCTCCATGTGGACACACTCATTCTAACAGTTCAGTGTGCACACTTCCATGTGGACACACTCATTTTAACAGTTCAGTGTGCACACCTCCACAGGGACACACTCATTCTAACATTTCAGTGTGCACACCTCCATGGTGACATAATCATTCTACCAGTTCAGTGTGCACCGCTCCACAAGGACACACTCATTCTAACAGTTCAGTGTGGACACCTCCATGTGGACACAATCATTCTAACAGTTCAGTGTGCACACCTCCATGAGGACACACTCATTCTAACAGTTCAGTGTGCACACCTCCATGTGGACACAGTCATTCTAACAGTTCAGTGTGCACACCTCCATGTGGACACACTCATTCTAACAGTTCAGTGTGCACACCTCCATGTGGACACAGTCAATCTAACAGTTCAGTGTGCACAACTCCATGTGGACACAGTCATTCTAACAGTTCAATGTGCACACGTCCATGTGGACACACTCATTCTAACAGTTCAGTGTTTACACCTCCATGTGGACACACACATTCTAACAGTTCAGTGTGCACACCTCCATGTGGACACACTCATTCTAACAGTTCATGTGTACACCTCCACAGGGATACACTCATTCTAACAGTTCAGTGTGCACACCTCCATGTGGACACACTCATTCTAACAGTTCAGTGTGCACACCTCCATGTGGGCACACTCATTCTAACCGTTCAGTGTGCACACCTCCATGTGGACACACTCATTCTAAAAGTTCAGTGTGCACACCTGCATGTAGACACAATCATTCTAAAAGTTCAGTGTGCACATCTCCATGTGGACACAGTCATTCTAACAGTTCATTGTGCACAATTCCCCAGGGATACACTCATTCTAACAGTTCAGTGTGCACACCTCCATGTGGACACACTCATTCTAACAGTTCAGTGTGCACAACTCCATGTGGGCACACTCATTCTAACAGTTCAGTGTGCACACCTCCATGTGGGCACACTCATTCTAACAGTTCAGTGTGAACACCTCCATGTGGGCACACTCATTCTAACATTTCAGTGTGCACACCTCCATGTGGACAAATTCTAACACTTCGGTGTGCACACCTCCATGTGGACACACTCATTCTAACATTTCAGTGTGCACACCTCCACAGGGACACACTCTTTCTAACAGTTCAGTTTGCACACCTCCATGTGGACACACTCATTCTAAAAGTTCAGTGTGCACACCTCCATGTGGACACACTCATTCTAACAGTTCAGGGTGCCCACCTCCATGTGGACACACTCATTCTAACAGTTCAGTGTGCACACCTCCATGTGGACACACTCATTCTAACAGTTCAGTGTGCACACCTCCATGTGGACACACTCATTCTAACAGTTCAGTTTGCACACCTCCATGTGGTCACACTCATTCTAACAGTTCAATGTGCACACCTCCATGTGGGCACACTCATTCTAACAGTTCAGTGTTCACACCTCCATGTGGGCACACTCATTCTAACAGTTCAGTGTGCACACCTCCATGTGGACAAATTTTAACACTTCGGTGTGCACACCTCCATGTGGACACACTCATTCTAACATTTCAGTGTGCACACCTCCACAGGGACACACTCATTCTAACAGTTCAGTGTGCACACCTCCATGTGGACACACTCATTCTAACAGTTCAGTGTGCATACCTCCATGTGGACACAGTCATTCTAACAGTTCAGTGTGCACACCTCCATGTGGACACAGTCATTCTAACAGTTCAGTGTGCACACGTCCATGTGGACACACTCATTCTAACAGTTCAGTGTGCACACGTCCATGTGGACACACTCATTCTAACAGTTCAGTGTGCACACCTCCATGTGGACACACACATTCTAACAGTTCAGTGTGCACACCTCCATGTGGACACACTCATTCTAACAGTTCATGTGTACACCTCCACAGGGATACACTCATTCTAACAGTTCAGTGTGCACACCTCCATGTGGACACACTCATTCTAACAGTTCAGTGTGCACACCTCCATGTGGGCACACTCATTCTAACCGTTCAGTGTGCACACCTCCATGTGGACACACTCATTCTAACAATACAGTGTGCACACCTCCATGTGAACATATTCTAACAGTTCACTGTGCACATCTCGATGTGGGCACACTCATTCTAAAAGTTCAGTGTGCACACCTCCATGTAGACACAATCATTCTAAAAGTTCAGTGTGCACACCTCCATGTGGACACACTCATTCTAACAGTTCAGTGTGCACACCTCCATGTGGACACACTCATTCTAACAGTTCAGTGTGCACACCTCCATGTGGACACACTCATTCTAACAGTTCAGTGTGCACACCTCCATGTGGACACACTCATTCTAACAGTTCAGTTTGCACACCTCCATGTGGTCACACTCATTCTAACAGTTCAATGTGCACACCTCCATGTGGGCACACTCATTCTAACAGTTCAGTGTTCACACCTCCATGTGGGCACACTCATTCTAACAGTTCAGTGTGCACACCTCCATGTGGACAAATTTTAACACTTCGGTGTGCACACCTCCATGTGGACACACTCATTCTACCATTTCAGTGTGCACACCTCAACAAGGACACACTCATTCTAACAGTTCAGTGTGCACACCTCCATGTGGACACACTCATTCTAACAGTTCAGTGTGCACACCTCCATGTGGACACAGTCATTCTAACAGTTCAGTGTGCACACCTCCATGTGGACACAGTC
Source organism: Peromyscus eremicus (assembly GCF_949786415.1). Classification (NCBI taxonomy): domain Eukaryota; kingdom Metazoa; phylum Chordata; class Mammalia; order Rodentia; family Cricetidae; genus Peromyscus; species Peromyscus eremicus. Next base: position 29,460 of record NW_026736747.1, on the reverse strand, counting down.
ATTCTAACAGTTCAGTGTGCACACGTCCATGTGGACACACTCATTCTAACAGTTCAGTGTTTACACCTCCATGTGGACACACACATTCTAACAGTTCAGTGTGCACACCTCCATGTGGACACACTCATTCTAACAGTTCATGTGTACACCTCCACAGGGATACACTCATTCTAACAGTTCAGTGTGCACACCTCCATGTGGACACACTCATTCTAACAGTTCAGTGTGCACACCTCCATGTGGGCACACTCATTCTAACCGTTCAGTGTGCACACCTCCATGTGGACACACTCATTCTAAAAGTTCAGTGTGCACACCTGCATGTAGACACAATCATTCTAAAAGTTCAGTGTGCACATCTCCATGTGGACACAGTCATTCTAACAGTTCATTGTGCACAATTCCCCAGGGATACACTCATTCTAACAGTTCAGTGTGCACACCGCCATGTGGACACACTCATTCTAACAGTTCAGTGTGCACAACTCCATGTGGGCACACTCATTCTAACAGTTCAGTGTGCACACCTCCATGTGGGCACACTCATTCTAACAGTTCAGTGTGAACACCTCCATGTGGGCACACTCATTCTAACAGTTCAGTGTGCACACCTCCATGTGGACACACTCATTCTAACATTTCAGTGTACACACCTCCACAGGGACACACTCTTTCTAACAGTTCAGTTTGCACACCTCCATGTGGACACACTCATTCTAAAAGTTCAGTGTGCACACCTCCATGTGGACACACTCATTCTAACAGTTCAGGGTGCCCACCTCCATGTGGACACACTCATTCTAACAGTTCAGTGTGCACACCTCCATGTGGACACACTCATTCTAACAGTTCAGTGTGCACACCTCCATGTGGACACACTCATTCTAACAGTTCAGTTTGCACACCTCCATGTGGTCACACTCATTCTAACAGTTCAATGTGCACACCTCCATGTGGGCACACTCATTCTAACAGTTCAGTGTGCACACCTCCATGTGGACACACTCATTCTAACAGTTCAGTGTACACACCTCCATGTGGACACATTTTAACAGTTCAGTGTGCACAACTCCATGTGGACACAGTCATTCCAACAGTTCAGTGTGCACACCTCTATGTGGGCACACTCATTCTAACATTTCAGTGTGCACACCTCCACAGGGACACACTCATTCTAACAGTTCAGTGTGCACACCTCCATGTGGACAAATTCTAACACTACAGTGTGCACAGCTCCATGTGGATACACTCATTCTAACAGTTCAGTGTGCACACCTCCACAGGGATATACTCATTCTAACAGTTCAGTGTGCACACCTCCACAGGGATACACTCATTCTAACAGTTCATTGTGCACACCTCCATGTGGACACATTCTAACAGTTCAGTGTGCACACCTCCATGTGGATACACTCATTCTAATAGTTCAGTGTGCACACCTCCACAGGGATATACTCATTCTAACAGTTCAGTGGGCACACCTCCATGTGGACACACTCATTCTAACAGTTCAGTGTGCACACCTCCAAGTGGACAAACTCATTCTAACTGTTCAGTGTGCACACGTCCATGTGGACACACTCATTCTAACAGTTCAGTGTGCACACCTCCACAGGGATATACTCATTCTAACAGTTCAGTGTGCACACCTCCATGTGGACACACTCATTCTAACAGTTCAGTGTGCACACCTCCATGTGGACACACTCATTCTAACAGTTCAATGTGCACACCTCCATGTGGGCACAGTCATTCTAACAGTTCAGTGTGCACACCTCCATGTGGGCACACTCATTCTAACAGTTCAGTGTGCACACCTCCATGTGGACACACTCATTCTACCAGTTCAGTGTGCACACCTCCATGTGGACACACTCATTCTAACAGTTCAGTGTGCACACCTCCATGTGGACACACTCATTCTAACAGTTCAGTGTGCACACCTCCATGTGGACAAATTCTAACACTACAGTGTGCAAACCTTCATGTGGACACACTCATTCTAACATTTCAGTGTGCACACCTCCACAGGGACTCACTCATTCTAACAGTTCAGTGTGCACACCTCCATGTGGACCCACTAAATATAACAGTTCAGTGTGCACACCTCCATGTGGGCACACTCATTCTAACAGTTCAGTGTGCACACCTCCATGTGGACACATTTTAACAGTTCAGTGTGCACAACTCCATGTGGACACAGTCATTCTAACATTTCAGTGTGCACACCTCCATGTGCACACACTCATTCTAACAGTTCAGTGTGCACCCCTCCATGTGGACACATTTTAACAGTTCAGTGTGCACAACTCCATGTGGACACAGTCATTCCAACAGTTCAGTGTGCACACCTCCATGTGGGCACAGTCATTCTAACAGTTCAGTGTGCACACCTCCATGTGGACACACTCATTCTAACATTTCAGTGTGCACACCTCCACAGGGACACACTCATTCTAACAGTTCAGTGTGCACACCTCCATGTGGACAAATTCTAACACTACAGTGTGCACAGCTCCATGTGGACACACTCATTCTAACATTTCAGTGTGCACACCTCCACAGGGACACACTCATTCTAACAGTTCAGTGTGCACACCTCCATGTGGATCCACTCAATCTAACAGTTCAGTGTGCACACCTCCATGTGGGCACACTCATTCTAACAGTTCAGTGTGCACACCTCCATGTGAACACACACATTCGAATAGTTCAGTGTGCACACCTCCAAGTGGACACAGTCATTCTAACAGTTCATTGTGGACACCTCCATGTGAACACACTCATTCTAACAGTTCAGTGTGCACTCCTCCATGTGGGCACACTCATTCTAACAGTTCAGTGTGAACACCTCCATGTGGACAAAGTCATTCTAACAGTTCAGTGTGCACACCTCCATGTGGGCACACTCATTCTAACATTTCAGTGTGCACACCTCCATGTGGACACACACATTCTAACAGTTCAGTGTGCACACCTCCATGTGGACACACTCATTCTAACAGTTCAGTGTGTACACCTCCACAGGGACACATTCATTCTAACAGTTCAGTGTGCACAACTCCATGTGGGCACACTCATTCTAACAGTTCAGTGTGCACACCTCCATGTGGGCACACTCATTATTACAGTTCAGTGTGCACATTTCCATGTGGACACACTCATTCTAACATTTCAGTGTTCACACCTCCATGTGGACACACTCAATCTAAATGTTCAGTGTGCACACCTCCATGTGGGCACACTCATTCTAACAGTTTAGTGTGCACACCTCCATGTGGGCACACTCATTCTAACAGTTCAGTGTGCACACTTCCATGTCGGCACACTAATTCTAACAGTTCAGTGTGCACACCTCCATGTGGGCACACTCATTCTAACAGTTGAGTGCACACATCCATGTGGACACACTTATTCTAACAGTTCAGTGTGCACACCTCCATGTGGACACACTCATTCTAACAGTTCAGTGTGCACACCTCCATGTGGACACACTCATTCTAACAGTTCAGTGTGCACACTTCCATGTGGACACACTCATTTTAACAGTTCAGTGTGCACACCTCCACAGGGACACACTCATTCTAACATTTCAGTGTGCACACCTCCATGGTGACATAATCATTCTACCAGTTCAGTGTGCACCGCTCCACAAGGACACACTCATTCTAACAGTTCAGTGTGGACACCTCCATGTGGACACAATCATTCTAACAGTTCAGTGTGCACACCTCCATGAGGACACACTCATTCTAACAGTTCAGTGTGCACACCTCCATGTGGACACAGTCATTCTAACAGTTCAGTGTGCACACCTCCATGTGGACACACTCATTCTAACAGTTCAGTGTGCACACCTCCATGTGGACACAGTCAATCTAACAGTTCAGTGTGCACAACTCCATGTGGACACAGTCATTCTAACAGTTCAATGTGCACACGTCCATGTGGACACACTCATTCTAACAGTTCAGTGTTTACACCTCCATGTGGACACACACATTCTAACAGTTCAGTGTGCACACCTCCATGTGGACACACTCATTCTAACAGTTCATGTGTACACCTCCACAGGGATACACTCATTCTAACAGTTCAGTGTGCACACCTCCATGTGGACACACTCATTCTAACAGTTCAGTGTGCACACCTCCATGTGGGCACACTCATTCTAACCGTTCAGTGTGCACACCTCCATGTGGACACACTCATTCTAAAAGTTCAGTGTGCACACCTGCATGTAGACACAATCATTCTAAAAGTTCAGTGTGCACATCTCCATGTGGACACAGTCATTCTAACAGTTCATTGTGCACAATTCCCCAGGGATACACTCATTCTAACAGTTCAGTGTGCACACCTCCATGTGGACACACTCATTCTAACAGTTCAGTGTGCACAACTCCATGTGGGCACACTCATTCTAACAGTTCAGTGTGCACACCTCCATGTGGGCACACTCATTCTAACAGTTCAGTGTGAACACCTCCATGTGGGCACACTCATTCTAACATTTCAGTGTGCACACCTCCATGTGGACAAATTCTAACACTTCGGTGTGCACACCTCCATGTGGACACACTCATTCTAACATTTCAGTGTGCACACCTCCAAAGGGACACACTCTTTCTAACAGTTCAGTTTGCACACCTCCATGTGGACACACTCATTCTAAAAGTTCAGTGTGCACACCTCCATGTGGACACACTCATTCTAACAGTTCAGGGTGCCCACCTCCATGTGGACACACTCATTCTAACAGTTCAGTGTGCACACCTCCATGTGGACACACTCATTCTAACAGTTCAGTGTGCACACCTCCATGTGGACACACTCATTCTAACAGTTCAGTTTGCACACCTCCATGTGGTCACACTCATTCTAACAGTTCAATGTGCACACCTCCATGTGGGCACACTCATTCTAACAGTTCAGTGTTCACACCTCCATGTGGGCACACTCATTCTAACAGTTCAGTGTGCACACCTCCATGTGGACAAATTTTAACACTTCGGTGTGCACACCTCCATGTGGACACACTCATTCTAACATTTCAGTGTGCACACCTCCACAGGGACACACTCATTCTAACAGTTCAGTGTGCACACCTCCATGTGGACACACTCATTCTAACAGTTCAGTGTGCATACCTCCATGTGGACACAGTCATTCTAACAGTTCAGTGTGCACACCTCCATGTGGACACAGTCATTCTAACAGTTCAGTGTGCACACGTCCATGTGGACACACTCATTCTAACAGTTCAGTGTGCACACGTCCATGTGGACACACTCATTCTAACAGTTCAGTGTGCACACCTCCATGTGGACACACACATTCTAACAGTTCAGTGTGCACACCTCCATGTGGACACACTCATTCTAACAGTTCATGTGTACACCTCCACAGGGATACACTCATTCTAACAGTTCAGTGTGCACACCTCCATGTGGACACACTCATTCTAACAGTTCAGTGTGCACACCTCCATGTGGGCACACTCATTCTAACCGTTCAGTGTGCACACCTCCATGTGGACACACTCATTCTAACAATACAGTGTGCACACCTCCATGTGAACATATTCTAACAGTTCACTGTGCACATCTCGATGTGGGCACACTCATTCTAAAAGTTCAGTGTGCACACCTCCATGTAGACACAATCATTCTAAAAGTTCAGTGTGCACACCTCCATGTGGACACACTCATTCTAACAGTTCAGTGTGCACACCTCCATGTGGACACACTCATTCTAACAGTTCAGTGTGCACACCTCCATGTGGACACACTCATTCTAACAGTTCAGTGTGCACACCTCCATGTGGACACACTCATTCTAACAGTTCAGTTTGCACACCTCCATGTGGTCACACTCATTCTAACAGTTCAATGTGCACACCTCCATGTGGGCACACTCATTCTAACAGTTCAGTGTTCACACCTCCATGTGGGCACACTCATTCTAACAGTTCAGTGTGCACACCTCCATGTGGACAAATTTTAACACTTCGGTGTGCACACCTCCATGTGGACACACTCATTCTACCATTTCAGTGTGCACACCTCAACAAGGACACACTCATTCTAACAGTTCAGTGTGCACACCTCCATGTGGACACACTCATTCTAACAGTTCAGTGTGCACACCTCCATGTGGACACAGTCATTCTAACAGTTCAGTGTGCACACCTCCATGTGGACACAGTCATTCTAACAGTTCAGTGTGCACACGTCCATGTGGACACACTCATTCTAACAGTTCAGTGTTTACACCTCCATGTGGACACACACATTCTAACAGTTCAGTGTGCACACCTCCATGTGGACACACTCATTCTAACAGTTCATGTGTACACCTCCACAGGGATACACTCATTCTAACAGTTCAGTGTGCACACCTCCATGTGGACACACTCATTCTAACAGTTCAGTGTGCACACCTCCATGTGGGCACACTCATTCTAACCGTTCAGTGTGCACACCTCCATGTGGACACACTCATTCTAAAAGTTCAGTGTGCACACCTGCATGTAGACACAATCATTCTAAAAGTTCAGTGTGCACATCTCCATGTGGACACAGTCATTCTAACAGTTCATTGTGCACAATTCCCCAGGGATACACTCATTCTAACAGTTCAGTGTGCACACCTCCATGTGGACACACTCATTCTAACAGTTCAGTGTGCACAACTCCATGTGGGCACACTCATTCTAACAGTTCAGTGTGCACACCTCCATGTGGGCACACTCATTCTAACAGTTCAGTGTGAACACCTCCATGTGGGCACACTCATTCTAACAGTTCAGTGTGCACACCTCCATGTGGACACACTCATTCTAACATTTCAGTGTACACACCTCCACAGGGACACACTCTTTCTAACAGTTCAGTTTGCACACCTCCATGTGGACACACTCATTCTAAAAGTTCAGTGTGCACACCTCCATGTGGACACACTCATTCTAACAGTTCAGGGTGCCCACCTCCATGTGGACACACTCATTCTAACAGTTCAGTGTGCACACCTCCATGTGGACACACTCATTCTAACAGTTCAGTGTGCACACCTCCATGTGGACACACTCATTCTAACAGTTCAGTTTGCACACCTCCATGTGGTCACACTCATTCTAACAGTTCAATGTGCACACCTCCATGTGGGCACACTCATTCTAACAGTTCAGTGTTCACACCTCCATGTGGGCACACTCATTCTAACAGTTCAGTGTGCACACCTCCATGTGGACAAATTTTAACACTTCGGTGTGCACACCTCCATGTGGACACACTCATTCTAACATTTCAGTGTGCACACCTCCACAGGGACACACTCATTCTAACAGTTCAGTGTGCACACCTCCATGTGGACACACTCATTCTAACAGTTCAGTGTGCATACCTCCATGTGGACACAGTCATTCTAACAGTTCAGTGTGCACACCTCCATGTGGACACAGTCATTCTAACAGTTCAGTGTGCACACGTCCATGTGGACACACTCATTCTAACAGTTCAGTGTGCACACGTCCATGTGGACACACTCATTCTAACAGTTCAGTGTGCACACCTCCATGTGGACACACACATTCTAACAGTTCAGTGTGCACACCTCCATGTGGACACACTCATTCTAACAGTTCATGTGTACACCTCCACAGGGATACACTCATTCTAACAGTTCAGTGTGCACACCTCCATGTGGACACACTCATTCTAACAGTTCAGTGTGCACACCTCCATGTGGGCACACTCATTCTAACCGTTCAGTGTGCACACCTCCATGTGGACACACTCATTCTAACAATACAGTGTGCACACCTCCATGTGAACATATTCTAACAGTTCACTGTGCACATCTCGATGTGGGCACACTCATTCTAAAAGTTCAGTGTGCACACCTCCATGTAGACACAATCATTCTAAAAGTTCAGTGTGCACACCTCCATGTGGTCACACTCATTCTAAAAGTTCAGTGTGCACACCTCCATGTGGACACACTCATTCTAACAGTTCAGTGTGCACACCTCCATGTGGACACACTCATTCTAACATTTCAGTGTGCACACCTCCACAAGGACACACTCATTCTAACAGTTCAGTGTGCACACCTCCATGTGGACACACTCATTCTAACAGTTCAGTGTGCACACCTCCATGTGGACACAGTCATTCTAACAGTTCAGTGTGCACACCTCCATGTGGACACAGTCATTCTAACAGTTCAGTGTGCACACGTCCATGTGGACACACTCATTCTAACAGTTCAGTGTTTACACCTCCATGTGGACACACATTCTAACAGTTCAGTGTGCACACCTCCATGTGGACACACTCATTCTAACAGTTCATGTGTACACCTCCACAGGGATACACTCATTCTAACAGTTCAGTGTGCACACCTCCATGTGGACACACTCATTCTAACAGTTCAGTGTGCACACCTCCATGTGGGCACACTCATTCTAACCGTTCAGTGTGCACACCTCCATGTGGACACACTCATTCTAACAATACAGTGTGCACACCTCCATGTGAACATATTCTAACAGTTCACTGTGCACACCTCCATGTGGGCACACTCATTCTAAAAGTTCAGTGTGCACACCTCCATGTAGACACAATCATTCTAAAAGTTCAGTGTGCACACCTCCATGTGGACACAGTCATTCTAACAGTTCATTGTGCACACTTCCCCAGGGATACACTCATTCTAACAGTTCAGTGTGCACACCTCCATGTGGACACACTCATTCTAACAGTTCAGTGTGCACAACTCCATGTGGGCACACTCATTCTAACAGTTCAGTGTGCACACCTCCATGTGGGCACACTCATTCTAACAGTTCAGTGTGCACACCTCCATGTGGGCACACTCATTCTAACATTTCAGTGTGCACACCTCCATGTGGACAAATTCTAACACTTCGGTGTGCACACCTCCATGTGGACACACTCATTCTAACATTTCAGTGTGCACACCTCCACAGGGACACACTCATTCTAACAGTACAGTTTGCACACCTCCATGTGGACACACTCATTCTAAAAGTTCAGTGTGCACACCTCCATGGGAGCACGCTCATTCTAACAGTTCAGTGTTTACACCTCCATGTGGACACACTCATTCTAACAGTTCAGTGTGCACACCTCCATGGGGGCACACTCATTCTAACAGTTCAGTGTGCACACCTCCATGTGGGCACACTAATTATAACAGTTCCGTGTGCACACCTCCATGTGGACACACTCATTCTTACAGTTCAGTGTGCACACCTCCACAGGGACACACTCATTCTAACAGTTCAGTGTGCACACCTGCATGTGAACACACTCATTTTAACAGTTCAGTGTTTACACCTCCATGTGGACACACTCATTCTAACAGTTCAGTGTGCACACCTCCATGTGGACACAGTCATTCTAACAGTTCAGTGTGCACACTTCTTCAGGGATACACTCATTCTAACAGTTCAGTGTGCACACCTCCATGTGGACACACTCATTCTAACAGTTCAGTGTGCACACCTCCATGTGGGCACACTCATTATAACAATTCAGTGTGCACACCTCCACAGGGACACACTCATTCTAACATTTCAGTGTGCACACCTCCATGTGGACATAATCATTCTAACAGTTCAGTGTGCACCCCTCCACAAGGACACACTCATTCTAACAGTTCAGTGTGCACACCTCCATGTGGACATAATCATTCTAACTGTTCAGTGTGCACCCCTCCACAAGGACACACTCATTCTAACAGTTCAGTGTGCACACCTCCACGTGGGCACACTCATTCTAACATTTCAGTGTGCACACCTCCATGTGGACAAATTCTAACACTTCAGTGTGCACAACTCCATGTGGACACACTCCTTCTAACATTTCAGCGTGCAGACCTCCACAGGGACACACTCATTCTAACAGTTCAGAGTGTACACCTCCATGTGGACACACTCATTCTAACAGTTCAGTGTGCACACCTCAATGTGGACACACTCATTCTAACAGTTCAGTGTGCACACCTCCATGGGGGCATGCTCATTCTAACAGTTCAGTGTTTACACCTCCATGTGGACACACTCATTCTAACAGTTCAGTGTGCACACCTCCATGTGGACACACTCATTCTAACAGTTCAGTGTGCACACCTCCATGTGGACACACTCATTCTAACAGTTCAGTGTGCACACCTCCATGTTGAGAAATTCTAACACTTCGGTGTACACACCTCCATGTGGACACACTCATTCTAACATTTCAGTGTGCACACCTCCACAGGGACACACTCATTCCAACAGTTCAGTGGGCACAACTCCATGTGGACACACTCATTGTAACAGTTCAGTGTGCACACCTCCATGTGGACATAATCATTGTAACAGTTCAGTGTGCACACCTCCAAGTCGGCACACTCATTCTAACAGTTCAGTGTGCACACCTCCATGTGGACACACTCATTCTAACAGTTCAGTGTGCACACCTCCATGTGGGCACACTCATTATAACAGTTCAGTGTGCACACCTCCATGTGGACACACTCATTCTAACAGTTCAGTGTGCACACCTCCATGTGGGCACACTCATTCTAACATTTCAGTGTGCACACCTCCATGTGGACAAATTCTAACACTTCGGTGTGCACAACTCCATGTCGACACACTCCTTCTAACATTTCAGTGTGCACACCTCCACAGGGACACACTCATTCTAACAGTTCAGTGTGCACACCTCCATGTGGACACACTCATTCTAACAGTTCAGTGTGCACACCTCCATGTGGCCACAGTCATTCTAACTGTTCAGTGTGCACACCTCCATGTGGCAACACTCATTCTAACAGTTCAGTGTGCACACCTCCATGTGGACACACTCATTCTAACAGTTCAGTGTGCACACCTCCATGTGGTCACACTCATTCTAACAGTTCAATGTGCACACCTCCATGTTGGCACACTCATTCTAAGAGTTCAGTGTTCACACCTCCATGTGGGCACACTCATTCTAACAGTTCAGTGTGCACACCTCAATATGGACAAATTTTAACACTTCGGTGTGCACAACTCTATGTGGACACACTCATTCTAACATTTCAGTGTGCACACCTCCACAGGGACACACTCATTCTAACAGTTCAGTGTGCACAATTCCATGTTGACACACTCATTCTAACAGTTCAGTGTGCACACCTCCATGTGACACAGTCATTCTAACAGTTCAGTGTGCACACCTCCATGTGGACACAGTCATTCTAACAGTTCAGTGTGCACACCTCCATGTGGACACACTCATTCTAACAGTTCAGTGTTTACACCTCCAAGTGGACACACACATTCTAACAGTTCAGTGTGCACACCTCCATGTGGACACACTCATTCTTACAGTTCATGTGCACACCACCACAGGGATACACTCATTCTAACAGTTCAGTGTGCACACCTCCATGTGGACACACTCATTCTAACAGTTCAGTGTGCACACCTCCATGTGGGCACACTCATTCTAACCGTTCAGTGTCCACACCTCCATGTGGACACACTCATTCTAACAATACAGTGTGCACACCTCCATGTGAACATATTCTAACAGTTCAGGGTGCACACCTCCATGTGGGCACACTAATTCTAAAAGTTCAGTGTGCACACCTCCATGTGGACACACTCATTCTAACATTTCAGTGTGCACACCTCCATGTGGACACAGTCATTCTAACAGTTCATTGTGCACACTTCCCCAGGGATACACTCATTCTAACAGTTCAGTGTGCACAGCTCCATGTGGACACACTCATTCTAACAGTTCAGTGTGCACACCTCCATGTGGGCACACTCATTCTAACAGTTCAGTGTGCACACCTCCATGTGGGCACACTCATTCTAACAGTTCAGTGTGCACACCTCCATGTGGTCACACTCATTCTAACATTTCAGTGTGCACACCTCCATGTGGACAAATTCTAACACTTCGGTGTGCACACCTCCATGTGGACACACTCATTCTAACATTTCAGTGTGCACACCTCCACAGGGACACACTCATTCTAACAGTTCAGTGTGCACACCTCCATGTCGACACACTCATTCTAAAAGTTCAGTGTGCACACCTCAATGTGGACACACTCATTCTAACAGTTCAGTGTGCACACCTCCATGGGGGCACACTCATTCTAACAGTTCAGTGTGCACACCTCCATGTGGGCACACTCATTCTAACAGTTCAGTGTGCACACCTCCATGTGGGCACACTCATTCTAACAGTTCAGTGTGCACACCTCCATGTGGGCACACTCATTCTAACATTTCAGTGTGCACACCTCCCTGTGGACAAATTCTAACACTTCGGTGTGCACACCTCCATGTGGACACACTCATTCTAACATTTCAGTGTGCACACCTCCACAGGGACACACTCATTCTAACAGTTCAGTGTGCACACCTCCATGTCGACACACTCATTCTAAAAGTTCAGTGTGCACACCTCAATGTGGACACACTCATTCTAACAGTTCAGTGTGCACACCTCCATGGGGGCACACTCATTCTAACAGTTCAGTGTGCACACCTCCATGTGGGCACACTCATTCTAACAGTTCAGTGTGCACACCTCCATGTGGACAAATTCTAACACTTCGGTGTGCACAACTCCATGTGGACACACTCCTTCTTACATTTCAGTGTGCACACCTCCACAGGGACACACTCATTCTAACAGTTCAGTGTGCACACCTCCATGTGGACACACTCATTCTAACAGTTCAGTGTGCACACCTCCATGTGGACACACTCATTCTAACAGTTCAGTGTGCACACCTCCATGGGGGCACGGTCATTCTAACAGTTCAGTGTTTACACATCCAGGTGGACACACTCATTCTAACAGTTCAGTGTGCACACCTCCATGGGGGCACACTCATTCTAACAGTTCAGTGTTCACACCTCCATGTGGGCACACTCATTCTAACAGTTCAGTGTGCACACCTCCATGGGGGCACACTCATTCTAACAGTTCAGTGTGCACACCTCCATGTGGACACACTCATTCTAACATTTCAGTGTGCACACCTCCACAGGGACACACTCATTCTAACAGTTCAGTGTGCACACCTCCATGTTGACACACTCATTCTAACAGTTCAGTGTGCACACCTCCATGTGGACACAGTCATTCTAACAGTTCAGTGTGCACACCTCCATGGGGGCACACTCATTCTAACAGTTCAGTGTGCACAACTCCATGTGGGCACACTCATTATAACAGTTCAGTGTGCACAACTCCATGTGGACACACTCATTCTTACAGTTCAGTGTGCACACCTCCACAGGGACACACTCATTCTAACAGTTCAGTGTGCACACCTCCATGTGAACACACTCATTTTAACAGTTCAGTGTTTACACCTCCATGTGGACACACTCATTCTAACAGTTCAGTGTGCACACCACCATGTGGACACAGTCATTCTAACAGTTCAGTGTGCACACTTCCCCAGGGATACACTCATTCTAACAGTTCAGTGAGCACACCTCCATGTGGACACACTCATTCTAACATTTCAGTGTGCACACCACCATGTGGACAAATTCTAACACTTCGGTGTACACACCTCCATGTGGACACACTCATTCTAACATTTCAGTGTGCACTCCTCCACAGGGACACACTCATTCCAACAGTTCAGTGTGCACAACTCCATGTGGACACACTCATTCTAACAGTTCAGTGTGCACACCTCCATGTGGACACACTCATTCTAACAGTTCAGTGTGCACACCACCATGTGGACAAATTCTAACACTACAGTGTGCACACCTTCATGTGGACACACTCATTCTAACATTTCAGTGTGCACACCTCCACAGGGACACACTCATTCTAACAGTTCAGTGTGCACACCTCCTTGTGGACCCACTCAATCTAACAGTTCACTGTGCACACCTCCATGTGGGCACACTCACTCTAACAGTTCAGTGTGCACACCTCCATGTGGACACACTCATTCTAACAGTTCAGTGTGCACACCTCCATGTGGACACATTTTAACAGTTCAGTGTGCACAACTCCATGTGGGCACACTCATTATAACAGTTCAGTGTGCACACCTCCATGTGGACACACTCATTCTTACAGTTCAGTGTGCACACCTCCACAGGGACACACTCATTCTAACAGTTCAGTGTGCACACCTCCATGTGAACACACTCATTTTAACAGTTCAGTGTTTACACCTCCATGTGGACACACTCATTCTAACAGTTCAGTTTGCACACCTCCATGTGGACACAGTCATTGTAACAGTTCAGTGTGCACACTTCCCCAGGGATACACTCATTCTAACAGTTCAGTGTGCACACCTCCATGTGGACACACTCCTTCTAACATTTCAGTGTGCACACCTCCACAGGGACACACTCATTCTAACAGTTCAGAGTGTACACCTCCATGTGGACACACTCATTCTAACAGTTCAGTGTGCACACCTCAATGTGGACACACTCATTCTAACAGTTCAGTGTGCACACCTCCATGGGGGCATGCTCATTCTAACAGTTCAGTGTTTACACCTCCATGTGGACACACTCATTCTAACAGTTCAGTGTGCACACCTCCATGGGGGCACACTCATTCTAACAATTCAGTGTGCACACCTCCATGTGGACACACTCATTCTAACAGTTCATTGTGCACACCTCCATGTTGAGAAATTCTAACACTTCGGTGTACACACCTCCATGTGGACACACTCATTCTAACATTTCAGTGTGCACACCTCCACAGGGACACACTCATTCCAACAGTTCAGTGTGCACAACTCCATGTGGACACACTCATTGTAACAGTTCAGTGTGCACACCTTCATGTGGACATAATCATTGTAACAGTTCAGTGTGCACACCTCCAAGTCGGCACACTCATTCTAACAGTTCATGTGCACACCTCCATGTGGACACACTCATTCTAACAGTTCAGTGTGCACACCTCCATGTGGGCACACTCATTATAACAGTTCAGTGTGCACACCTCCATGTGGACACACTCATTCTAACAGTTCAGTGTGCACACCTGCATGTGGGCACACTCATTCTAACATTTCAGTGTGCACACCTCCATGTGGACAAATTCTAACACTTCGGTGTGCACAACTCCATGTGGACACACTCCTTCTAACATTTCAGTGTGCACACCTCCACTGGGACACACTCATTCTAACAGTTCAGTGTGCACACCTCCATGTGGGCACACTCATTCTAACAGTTCAGTGTGCACACCTCCATGTGGACACACTCATTCTTACAGTTCAGTGTGCACACCTCCACAGGGACACACTCATTCTAACAGTTCAGTGTGCACACCTCCATGTGAACACACTCATTTTAACAGTTCAGTGTTTACACCTCCATGTGGACACACTCATTCTAACAGTTCAGTGTGCACACCTCCATGTGGACACAGTCATTCTAAGAGTTCAGTGTGCACACTTCCCCAGGGATACACTCATTCTAACAGTTCAGTGTGCACACCTCCATTTGGACACACTCATTCTTACATTTCAGTGTGCACACCTCCATGTGGACAAATTCTAACACTTCGGTGTGCACAACTCCATGTGGACACACTCCTTCTAACATTTCAGTGTGCACACCTCCACAGGGACACACTCATTCTAACAGTTCAGAGTGTACACCTCCATGTGGACACACTCATTCTAACAGTTCAGTGTGCACACCTCAATGTGGACACACTCATTCTAACAGTTCAGTGTGCACACCTCCATGGGGGCACACTCATTCTAACAGTTCAGTGTGCACACCTCCATGTGGACACACTCATTCTAACAGTTCAGTGTGCACACCTCCATGTGGACACACTCATTCTAACAGTTCAGTGTGCACACCTCCATTTTGACAAATTCTAACACTTCGGTGTACACACCTCCATGTGGACACACTCATTCTAACATTTCAGTGTGCACACCTCCACAGGGACACACTCATTCCAACAGTTCAGTGTGCACATCTCCATGTGGACACACTCATTGTAACAGTTCAGTGTGCACACCTTCATGTGGACATAATCATTGTAACAGTTCAGTGTGCACACCTCCATGTGGGCACACTCATTCTAACATTTCAGTGTGCACACCTCCATGTGGACACACTCATTCTAACAGTTCAGTGTGCACACCTCAATGTGGGCACACTCATTCTAACATTTCAGTGTGCACACCTCCATGTGGACAAATTCTAACACTTCGGTGTGCACAACTCCATGTGGACACACTCCTTCTAACATTTCAGTGTGCACACCTCCACTGGGACACACTCATTCTAACAGTTCAGTGTGCACACCTCCATGTGGACACACTCTTTCTAACAGTTCAGTGTGCACACCTCCATGTGGACAAATTCTAACACTACAGTGTGCACACCTTCATGTGGACACACTCATTCTAACATTACAGTGTGCACACCTCCACAGGGACACACTCATTCTAACAGTTCAGTGTGCACACCTCCTTGTGGACCCACTCAATCTAACAGTTCACTGTGCACACCTCCATGTGGGCACACTCATTCTAACAGTTCAGTGTGCACACCTCCATGTGGACACACTCATTCTAACAGTTCAGTGTGCACACCTCCATGTGGACACATTTTAACAGTTCAGTGTGCACAACTCCATGTGGACACAGTCATTCCAACAGTTCAGTGGGCACACCTCCATGTGGGCACAGTCATTCTAACAGTTCAGTGTGCACACCTCTATGTGGACAAATTCTAACACTACAGTGTGCACACCTTCATGTGGACACACTCATTCTAACATTTCAGTGTGCACACCTCCACAGAGACACACTCATTCTAACAGTTCAGTGTGCACACCTCCATGTGGACCCACTCAATCTAACAGTTCAGTGTGCACACCTCCATGTGGGCACACTCATTATAACAGTTCAGTGTGCACACCTCCATGTGGACACATTTTAACAGTTCAGTGTGCACAACTCCATGTGGACACAGTCATTCCAACAGTTCAGTGTGCACACCTCCATGTGGGCACAGTCATTCTAACAGTTCAGTGTGCACACTTCCATGTGCGCACACTCATTCTAAAAGTTCAGTGGGCAAAACTCCATGTGGACACACTCATTCTAACAGTTCAGTGTGCACACCTCCATGTGGACACACTCATTCTAACATATCAGTGTGCACACCTCCACAGGGACACACTCATTCTAACAGTACAGTTTGCACACCTCCATGATGACAAATTCTAACACTACAGTGTGCACACCTCCATGTGGACACACTCATTCTAACATTTCAGTGTGCACACCTCCACAGGGACACACTCAATCTAACAGTTCAGTGTGCACACCTCCATGTGGGCACACTCATTCTAACAGTTCAGTGTGCACACCTCCATGTGAACACACACATTCTAATAGTTCAGTGTGCACACGTCCAAGTGGACACAGTCATTCTAACAGTTCAGTGTGGACACCTCCGGTGAACACACTCATTCTAACAGTTCAGTGTGCACACCTCCATGTGGGCACACTCATTCTAACAGTTCAGTGTGCACACCTCCACAGGGATACACTCATTCTAACAGTTCAGTGTGCACACCTCCATGTGGACACACTCATTCTAACAGTTCAGTGTGCACACCTCCATGTGGGCACACTCATTCTAACCGTTCAGTGTGCACACCTCCATGTGGACACACTCATTCTAAAAGTTCAGTGTGCACACCTCCATGTAGACACAATCATTCTAAAAGTTCAGTGTGCACATCTCCATGTGGACACAGTCATTCTAACAGTTCATTGTGCACAATTCCCCAGGGATACACTCATTCTAACAGTTCAGTGTGCACACCTCCATGTGGACACACTCATTCTAACAGTTCAGTGTGCACAACTCCATGTGGGCACACTCATTCTAACAGTTCAGTGTGCACACCTCCATGTGGGCACACTCATTCTAACAGTTCAGTGTGAACACCTCCATGTGGGCACACTCATTCTAACATTTCAGTGTGCACACCTCCATGTGGACAAATTCTAACACTTCGGTGTGCACACCTCCATGTGGACACACTCATTCTAACATTTCAGTGTGCACACCTCCACAGGGACACACTCTTTCTAACAGTTCAGTTTGCACACCTCCATGTGGACACACTCATTCTAAAAGTTCAGTGTGCACACCTCCATGTGGACACACTCATTCTAACAGTTCAGTGTGCCCACCTCCATGTGGACACACTCATTCTAACAGTTCAGTGTGCACACCTCCATGTGGACACACTCATTCTAACAGTTCAGTGTGCACACCTCCATGTGGGCACACTCATTCTAACAGTTCAGTGTTCACACCTCCATGTGGGCACACTCATTCTAACAGTTCAGTGTGCACACATCCATGTGGACAAATTTTAACACTTCGGTGTGCACACCTCCATGTGGACACACTCATTCTAACATTTCAGTGTGCACACCTCCACAGGGACACACTCATTCTAACAGTTCAGTGTGCACACCTCCATGTGGACACACTCATTCTAACAGTTCAGTGTGCACACCTCCATGTGGACACAGTCATTCTAACAGTTCAGTGTGCACACCTCCATGTGGACACAGTCATTCTAACAGTTCAGTGTGCACACGTCCATGTGGACACACTCATTCTAACATTTCAGTGTGCACACCTCCACAGGGACACACTCAATCTAACAGTTCAGTGTGCACACCTCCATGTGGGCACACTCATTCTAACAGTTCAGTGTGCACACCTCCATGTGAACACACACATTCTAATAGTTCAGTGTGCACACGTCCAAGTGGACACAGTCATTCTAACAGTTCAGTGTGGACACCTCCGGTGAACACACTCATTCTAACAGTTCAGTGTGCACACCTCCATGTGGGCACACTCATTCTAACAGTTCAGTGTGCACACCTCCATGTGGGCACACTCATTCTAACAGTTCAGTGTGCACACATCCATGTGGACAAATTTTAACACTTCGGTGTGCACACCTCCATGTGGACACACTCATTCTAACATTTCAGTGTGCACACCTCCACAGGGACACACTCATTCTAACAGTTCAGTGTGCACACCTCCATGTGGACACACTCATTCTAACAGTTCAGTGTGCACACCTCCATGTGGACACAGTCATTCTAACAGTTCAGTGTGCACACCTCCATGTGGACACAGTCATTCTAACAGTTCAGTGTGCACACGTCCATGTGGACACACTCATTCTAACATTTCAGTGTGCACACCTCCACAGGGACACACTCAATCTAACAGTTCAGTGTGCACACCTCCATGTGGGCACACTCATTCTAACAGTTCAGTGTGCACACCTCCATGTGAACACACACATTCTAATAGTTCAGTGTGCACACGTCCAAGTGGACACAGTCATTCTAACAGTTCAGTGTGGACACCTCCGGTGAACACACTCATTCTAACAGTTCAGTGTGCACACCTCCATGTGGGCACACTCATTCTAACAGTTCAGTGTGCACACCTCCACAGGGATACACTCATTCTAACAGTTCAGTGTGCACACCTCCATGTGGACACACTCATTCTAACAGTTCAGTGTGCACACCTCCATGTGGGCACACTCATTCTAACCGTTCAGTGTGCACACCTCCATGTGGACACACTCATTCTAAAAGTTCAGTGTGCACACCTCCATGTAGACACAATCATTCTAAAAGTTCAGTGTGCACATCTCCATGTGGACACAGTCATTCTAACAGTTCATTGTGCACAATTCCCCAGGGATACACTCATTCTAACAGTTCAGTGTGCACACCTCCATGTGGACACACTCATTCTAACAGTTCAGTGTGCACAACTCCATGTGGGCACACTCATTCTAACAGTTCAGTGTGCACACCTCCATGTGGGCACACTCATTCTAACAGTTCAGTGTGAACACCTCCATGTGGGCACACTCATTCTAACATTTCAGTGTGCACACCTCCATGTGGACAAATTCTAACACTTCGGTGTGCACACCTCCATGTGGACACACTCATTCTAACATTTCAGTGTGCACACCTCCACAGGGACACACTCTTTCTAACAGTTCAGTTTGCACACCTCCATGTGGACACACTCATTCTAAAAGTTCAGTGTGCACACCTCCATGTGGACACACTCATTCTAACAGTTCAGTGTGCCCACCTCCATGTGGACACACTCATTCTAACAGTTCAGTGTGCACACCTCCATGTGGACACACTCATTCTAACAGTTCAGTGTGCACACCTCCATGTGGGCACACTCATTCTAACAGTTCAGTGTTCACACCTCCATGTGGGCACACTCATTCTAACAGTTCAGTGTGCACACATCCATGTGGACAAATTTTAACACTTCGGTGTGCACACCTCCATGTGGACACACTCATTCTAACATTTCAGTGTGCACACCTCCACAGGGACACACTCATTCTAACAGTTCAGTGTGCACACCTCCATGTGGACACACTCATTCTAACAGTTCAGTGTGCACACCTCCATGTGGACACAGTCATTCTAACAGTTCAGTGTGCACACCTCCATGTGGACACAGTCATTCTAACAGTTCAGTGTGCAAACGTCCATGTGGACACACTCATTCTAACAGTTCAGTGTGCACACGTCCATGTGGACACACTCATTCTAACAGTTCAGTGTGCACACCTCCATGTGGACACACACATTCTAACAGTTCAGTGTGCACACCTCCATGTGGACACACTCATTCTAACAGTTCATGTGTACACCTCCACAGGGATACACTCATTCTAACAGTTCAGTGTGCACACCTCCATGTGGACACACTCATTCTAACAGTTCAGTGTGCACACCTCCATGTGGGCACACTCATTCTAACCGTTCAGTGTGCACACCTCCATGTGGACACACTCATTCTAACAATACAGTGTGCACACCTCCATGTGAACATATTCTAACAGTTCACTGTGCACACCTCCATGTGGGCACACTCATTCTAAAAGTTCAGTGTGCACACCTCCATGTAGACACAATCATTCTAAAAGTTCAGTGTGCACACCTCCATGTGGACACACTCATTCTAACAGTTCAGTGTGCCCACCTCCATGTGGACACACTCATTCTAACAGTTCAGTGTGCACACCTCCATGTGGACACACTCATTCTAACAGTTCAGTGTGCACAACTCCATGTGGGCACACTCATTCTAACAGTTCAGTGTGCACACCTCCATGTGGGCACACTCATTCTAACAGTTCAGTGTGCACACATCCATGTGGACAAATTTTAACACTTCGGTGTGCACACCTCCATGTGGACACACTCATTCTAACATTTCAGTGTGCACACCTCCACAGGGACACACTCATTCTAACAGTTCAGTGTGCACACCTCCATGTGGACACACTCATTCTAACAGTTCAGTGTGCACACCTCCATGTGGACACAGTCATTCTAACAGTTCAGTGTGCACACCTCCATGTGGACACAGTCATTCTAACAGTTCAGTGTGCACACGTCCATGTGGACACACTCATTCTAACAGTTCAGTGTGCACACGTCCATGTGGACACACTCATTCTAACAGTTCAGTGTGCACACCTCCATGTGGACACACACATTCTAACAGTTCAGTGTGCACACCTCCATGTGGACACACTCATTCTAACAGTTCATGTGTACACCTCCACAGGGATACACTCATTCTAACAGTTCAGTGTGCACACCTCCATGTGGACACACTCATTCTAACAGTTCAGTGTGCACACCTCCATGTGGGCACACTCATTCTAACCGTTCAGTGTGCACACCTCCATGTGGACACACTCATTCTAACAATACAGTGTGCACACCTCCATGTGAACATATTCTAACAGTTCACTGTGCACACCTCCATGTGGGCACACTCATTCTAAAAGTTCAGTGTGCACACCTCCATGTAGACACAATCATTCTAAAAGTTCAGTGTGCACACCTCCATGTGGACACACTCATTCTAACAGTTCAGTGTGCCCACCTCCATGTGGACACACTCATTCTAACAGTTCAGTGTGCACACCTCCATGTGGACACACTCATTCTAACAGTTCAGTGTGCACAACTCCATGTGGGCACACTCATTCTAACAGTTCAGTGTGCACACCTCCATGTGGGCACACTCATTCTAACAGTTCAGTGTGCACACCTCCATGTGGGCACACTCATTCTAACATTTCAGTGTGCACACCTCCATGTGGACAAATTCTAACACTTCGGTGTGCACACCTCCATGTGGACACACTCATTCTAACATTTCAGTGTGCACACCTCCACAGGGACACACTCATTCTAACAGTACAGTTTGCACACCTCCATGTGGACACACTCATTCTAAAAGTTCAGTGTGCACACCTCCATGGGAGCACGCTCATTCTAACAGTTCAGTGTTTACACCTCCATGTGGACACACTCATTCTAACAGTTCAGTGTGCACACCTCCATGGGGGCACACTCATTCTAACAGTTCAGTGTGCACACCTCCATGTGGGCACACTAATTATAACAGTTCCGTGTGCACACCTCCATGTGGACACACTCATTCTTACAGTTCAGTGTGCACACCTCCACAGGGACACACTCATTCAAACAGTTCAGTGTGCACACCTCCATGTGAACACACTCATTTTAACAGTTCAGTGTTTACACCTCCATGTGGACACACTCATTCTAACAGTTCAGTGTGCACACCTCCATGTGGACACAGTCATTCTAACAGTTCAGTGTGCACACTTCTTCAGGGATACACTCATTCTAACAGTTCAGTGTGCACACCTCCATGTGGACACACTCATTCTAACAGTTCAGTGTGCACACCTCCATGTGGGCACACTCATTATAACAATTCAGTGTGCACACCTCCACAGGGACACACTCATTCTAACATTTCAGTGTGCACACCTCCATGTGGACATAATCATTCTAACAGTTCAGTGTGCACCCCTCCACAAGGACACACTCATTCTAACAGTTCAGTGTGCACACCTCCATGTGGACATAATCATTCTAACAGTTCAGTGTGCACCCCTCCACAAGGACACACTCATTCTAACAGTTCAGTGTGCACACCTCCACGTGGGCACACTCATTCTAACATTTCAGTGTGCACACCTCCATGTGGACAAATTCTAACACTTCAGTGTGCACAACTCCATGTGGACACACTCCTTCTAACATTTCAGCGTGCACACCTCCACAGGGACACACTCATTCTAACAGTTCAGAGTGTACTCCTCCATGTGGACACACTCATTCTAACAGTTCAGTGTGCACACCTCAATGTGGACACACTCATTCTAACAGTTCAGTGTGCACACCTCCATGGGGGCATGCTCATTCTAACAGTTCAGTGTTTACACCTCCATGTGGACACACTCATTCTAACAGTTCAGTGTTTACACCTCCATGTGGACACACTCATTCTAACAGTTCAGTGTGCACACCTCCATGTGGACACACTCATTCTAACAGTTCAGTGTGCACACCTCCATGTTGAGAAATTCTAACACTTCGGTGTACACACCTCCATGTGGACACACTCATTCTAACATTTCAGTGTGCACACCTCCACAGGGACACACTCATTCCAACAGTTCAGTGGGCACAACTCCATGTGGACACACTCATTGTAACAGTTCAGTGTGCACACCTCCATGTGGACATAATCATTGTAACAGTTCAGTGTGCACACCTCCAAGTCGGCACACTCATTCTAACAGTTCAGTGTGCACACCTCCATGTGGACACACTCATTCTAACAGTTCAGTGTGCACACCTCCATGTGGGCACACTCATTATAACAGTTCAGTGTGCACACCTCCATGTGGACACACTCATTCTAACAGTTCAGTGTGCACACCTCCATGTGGGCACACTCATTCTAACATTTTAGTGTGCACACCTCCATGTGGACAAATTCTAACACTTCGGTGTGCACAACTCCATGAGGACACACTCCTTCTAACATTTCAGTGTGCACACCTCCACAGGGACACACTCATTCTAACAGTTCAGTGTGCACACCTCCATGTGGACACACTCATTCTAACAGTTCAGTGTGCACACCTCCATGTGGACACACTCATTCTAACAGTTCAGTGTGCACAACTCCATGGGGGCACGCTCATTCTAACAGTTCAGTGTTTACACATCCATGTGGACACACTCATTCTAACAGTTCAGTGTGCACACCTCCATGGGCGCACACTCATTCTAACAGTACAGTGTGCACACCTCCATGTGGGCACACTCTTTATAACAGTTCAGTGTGCACACCTCCATGTGGACACACTCATTCTAACATTTCAGTGTGCACACCTCCATGTGGGCACAGTCATTCTAACTGTTCAGTGTGCACACCTCCATGTGGCAACACTCATTCTAACAGTTCAGTGTGCACACCTCCATGTGGACACACTCATTCTAACAGTTCAGTGTGCACACCTCCATGTGGTCACACTCATTCTAACAGTTCAATGTGCACACCTCCATGTTGGCACACTCATTCTAAGAGTTCAGTGTTCACACCTCCATGTGGGCACACTCATTCTAACAGTTCAGTGTGCACACCTCCATATGGACAAATTTTAACACTTCGGTGTGCACAACTCTATGTGGACACACTCATTCTAACATTTCAGTGTGCACACCTCCACAGGGACACACTCATTCTAACAGTTCAGTGTGCACAATTCCATGTTGACACACTCATTCTAACAGTTCAGTGTGCACACCTCCATGTGGACACAGTCATTCTAACAGTTCAGTGTGCACACCTCCATGTGGACACAGTCATTCTAACAGTTCAGTGTGCACACCTCCATGTGGACACACTCATTCTAACAGTTCAGTGTTTACACCTCCAAGTGGACACACACATTCTAACAGTTCAGTGTGCACACCTCCATGTGGACACACTCATTCTTACACTTCATGTGCACACCTCCACAGGGATACACTCATTCTAACAGTTCAGTGTGCACACCTCCATGTGGACACACTCATTCTAACAGTTCAGTGTGCACACCTCCATGTGGGCACACTCATTCTAACCGTTCAGTGTGCACACCTCCATGTGGACACACTCATTCTAACAATACAGTGTGCACACTTCCATGTGAACATATTCTAACAGTTCAGTGTGCACACCTCCATGTGGGCACACTAATTCTAAAAGTTCAGTGTGCACACCTCCATGTGGACACACTCATTCTAACATTTCAGTGTGCACACCTCCATGTGGACACAGTCATTCTAACAGTTCATTGTGCACACTTCCCCAGGGATACACTCATTCTAACAGTTCAGTGTGCACACCTCCATGTGGACACACTCATTCTAACAGTTCAGTGTGCACACCTCCATGTGGGCACACTCATTCTAACAGTTCAGTGTGCACACCTACATGTGGGCACACTCATTCTAACAGTTCAGTGTGCACACCTCCATGTGGGCACACTCATTCTAACATTTCAGTGTGCACACCTCCATGTGGACAAATTCTAACACTTCGGTGTGCACACCTCCATGTGGACACACTCATTCTAACATTTCAGTGTGCACACCTCCACAGGGACACACTCATTCTAACAGTTCAGTGTGCACACCTCCATGTCGACACACTCATTCTAAAAGTTCAGTGTGCACACCTCAATGTGGACACACTCATTCTAACAGTTCAGTGTGCACACCTCCATGGGGGCACACTCATTCTAACAGTTCAGTGTGCACACCTCCATGTGGACACACTCATTCTAACAGTTCAGTGCACACCTCATGTGGGCACAGTCATTCTAACAGTTCAGTGTGCACATCTCCATGTGGACACAGTCATTCTAACAGTTCAGTGTGCACACCTACATGTGGAAACACTCATTCTAATAGTTCAGTGTGCACACCTCCATGTGGACACACTCATTCTAACATTTCAGTGTGCACACCTCCATGTGGGCACACTCATTCTAACAGTTCAGTGTGCACACCTCCATGTCGGCATACTCATTCTAACAGAACAGTGTGCACACCTCCATGTGGGCACACTCATTCTAACAGTTCAGTGTGCACAACTCCATGTGGACACACTCATTCTAACAGTTGAGTGTGCACACCTCCATGTGGACACACTCATTCTCACAGTTCAGTGTGCACACCTCCATGTCCACACACTCATTCTAACAATACAGTGTGCACACGTCCATGTGGACAAATTCTAACACTTCGGTGTGCACAACTCCATGTGGACACACTCCTTCTTACATTTCAGTGTGCACACCTCCACAGGGACACACTCATTCTAACAGTTCAGTGTGCACACCTCCATGTATACACACTCATTCTAACAGTTCAGTGTGCACACCTCCATGTGGACACACTCATTCTAACAGTTCAGTGTGCACACCTCCATGGGGGCACGGTCATTCTAACAGTTCAGTGTTTACACATCCATGTGGACACACTCATTCTAACAGTTCAGTGTGCACAATTAAACGGGGACACACTCATTCTAACAGTTCAGTGTTCACACCTCCATGTGGGCACACTCATTCTAACAGTTCAGTGTGCACACCTCCATGGGGGCACACTCATTCTAACAGTTCAGTGTGCACACCTCCATGTGGACACACTCATTCTAACATTTCAGTGTGCACACCTCCACAGGGACACACTCATTCTAACAGTTCAGTGTGCACACCTCCATGTTGACACACTCATTCTAACAGTTCAGTGTGCACACCTCCATGTGGACACAGTCATTCTAACAGTTCAGTGTGCACACCTCCATGGGGGCACACTCATTCTAACAGTTCAGTGTGCACAACTCCATGTGGGCACACTCATTATAACAGTTCAGTGTGCACACCTCCATGTGGACACACTCATTCTTACAGTTCAGTGTGCACACCTCCACAGGGACACACTCATTCTAACAGTTCAGTGTGCACACCTCCATGTGAACACACTCATTTTAACAGTTCAGTGTTTACACCTCCATGTGGACACACTCATTCTAACAGTTCAGTGTGCACACCACCATGTGGACACAGTCATTCTAACAGTTCAGTGTGCACACTTCCCCAGGGATACACTCATTCTAACAGTTCAGTGAGCACACCTCCATGTGGACACACTCATTCTAACATTTCAGTGTGCACACCACCATGTGGACAAATTCTAACACTTCGGTGTACACACCTCCATGTGGACACACTCATTCTAACATTTCAGTGTGCACTCCTCCACAGGGCACACTCATTCCAACAGTTCAGTGTGCACAACTCCATGTGGACACACTCATTCTAACAGTTCAGTGTGCACACCTCCATGTGGACACACTCATTCTAACAGTTCAGTGTGCACACCACCATGTGGACAAATTCTAACACTACAGTGTGCACACCTTCATGTGGACACACTCATTCTAACATTTCAGTGTGCACACCTCCACAGGGACACACTCATTCTAACAGTTCAGTGTGCACACCTCCTTGTGGACCCACTCAATCTAACAGTTCACTGTGCACACCTCCATGTGGGCACACTCACTCTAACAGTTCAGTGTGCACACCTCCATGTGGACACACTCATTCTAACAGTTCAGTGTGCACACCTCCATGTGGACACATTTTAACAGTTCAGTGTGCACAACTCCATGTGGGCACACTCATTATAACAGTTCAGTGTGCACACCTCCATGTGGACACACTCATTCTTACAGTTCAGTGTGCACACCTCCACAGGGACACACTCATTCTAACAGTTCAGTGTGCACAGCTCCATGTGAACACACTCATTTTAACAGTTCAGTGTTTACACCTCCATGTGGACACACTCATTCTAACAGTTCAGTTTGCACACCTCCATGTGGACACAGTCATTGTAACAGTTCAGTGTGCACACTTCCCCAGGGATACACTCATTCTAACAGTTCAGTGTGCACACCTCCATGTGGACACACTCCTTCTAACATTTCAGTGTGCACACCTCCACAGGGACACACTCATTCTAACAGTTCAGAGTGTACACCTCCATGTGGACACACTCATTCTAACAGTTCAGTGTGCACACCTCAATGTGGACACACTCATTCTAACAGTTCAGTGTGCACACCTCCATGGGGGCATGCTCATTCTAACAGTTCAGTGTTTACACCTCCATGTGGACACACTCATTCTAACATTTCAGTGTGCACACCTCCATGTGGACAAATTCTAACACTTCGGTGTGCACAACTCCATGTGGACACACTCCTTCTAACATTTCAGTGTGCACACCTCCACAGGGACACACTCATTCTAACAGTTCAGTGTGCACACCTCCATGTGGGCAGACTCATTCTAACAGTTCAGTGTGCACACCTCCATGTGGACACACTCATTCTTACAGTTCAGTGTGCACATATCCACAGGGACACACTCATTCTAACAGTTCAGTGTGCACACCTCCATGTGAACACACTCATTTTAACAGTTCAGTGTTTACACCTCCATGTGGACACACTCATTCTAACAGTTCAGTGTGCACACCTCCATGTGGGCACAGTCATTCTAACAGTTCAGTGTGCACACCTCTATGTGGACAAATTCTAACACTACAGTGTGCACACCTTCATGTGGACACACTCATTCTAACATTTCAGTGTGCACACCTCCACAGAGACACACTCATTCTAACAGTTCAGTGTGCACACCTCCATGTGGACCCACTCAATCTAACAGTTCAGTGTGCACACCTCCATGTGGGCACACTCATTCTAACAGTTCAGTGTGCACACCTCCATGTGGACACACTCATTCTAACAGTTCAGTGTGCACACCTCCATGTGGACACATTTTAACAGTTCAGTGTGCACAACTCCATGTGGACACAGTCATTCCAACAGTTCAGTGTGCACACCTCCATGTGGGCACAGTCATTCTAACAGTTCAGTGTGCACACTTCCATGTGCGCACACTCATTCTAAAAGTTCAGTGGGCAAAACTCCATGTGGACACACTCATTCTAACAGTTCAGTGTGCACACCTCCATGTGGACACACTCATTCTAACATATCAGTGTGCACACCTCCACAGGGACACACTCATTCTAACAGTTCAGTGTGCACACCTCCATGTGGACACACTCATTCTAACATTTCAGTGTGCACACCTCCACAGGGACACACTCAATCTAACAGTTCAGTGTGCACACCTCCATGTGGGCACACTCATTCTAACAGTTCAGTGTGCACACCTCCATGTGAACACACACATTCTAATAGTTCAGTGTGCACACCTCCAAGTGGACACAGTCATTCTAACAGTTCAGTGTGGACACCTCCGGTGAACACACTCATTCTAACAGTTCAGTGTGCACACCTCCACGTGGGCAAACTCATTCTAACAGTTCAGTGTGCAC
>NW_026736746.1:0-60140 GCF_949786415.1 Peromyscus eremicus | reverse complement strand
CAGTAGCTCCGATTCAGTCCAATACACTGTACTTCCTGGAACAGACGCGAGTGCTATTTGCCCTGTGTATGGAAATGGGAGCACAACAGTGACTTTCCTTACCAGAAAACAACTCTTGCTCGTAGGACCAGAAACTGCATGGGATTCAACTCCATTTCTGACTGGGAAACAAACACTAGCTCGCCTTACAAGAAACACACTCTGCTTTTGAGAAAAGAGCACTCTTCTACTCTACTGTGTTTCCTATGGGGTCTGAGCAGTGAGCTTGCTCAGAACAAAAGAAATGTGCTTCCTACACACAGGCGCCATATCTAGTTCAACTCTGCTTAGGAAACTGACAAGAACAGTAGCTCCGCTTCAGTCCAATACACTGCACTTGCTGGGAACAGATGCGAGTGCTATTTGCACTGTGTATGGCAATGGGAGCGCAATAGTGACTTTCCTTACCAGAAAACAACTCTTGCTCGTAGGACCAAAAACTGCATGTGATTCAACTTCATTTAGGACTGGGAAACAAACGCCAGCTCGCCTTACAAGAAACACACTCTGCTTTTGAGAAAAGAGCAGTCTTCTATTCTACTGTGGTTCATATGGGGTCCGAACATTGAACTTGCTCAGAACAAAAGAACTGGGCTTCCTACACACATGGGCCATATCTAGTTCAACTCTGCTTAGGAAACTGACAAGAACAGTAGCTCCTCTTCAGTCCAATACACTGTACTTGCTGGGAACAGACGCGAGTGCTATTTGCACTGTGTATGGCAATGGGAGCGCAATAGTGACTTTGATTACAAGAAAACAACTCTTGCTCGTAGGACCAAAAACTGCATGAGATTCAACTCCATTTAGGACTGGGAAACAAACGCTAGCTTGCCTTGCAAGAAAACACACTCTGCTTTTGAGAAAAGAGCAGTCTTCTATTTCACTGTGGTTCATATGGTGTCCGAACAGTGAGCTTGCTCAGAACAAAAGAACTGTGCTTCATACACACATGGGCCATATCTAGTTCAACTCTGCTTAGGAAACTGACAAGAACAGTAGCTCCTCTTCAGTCCAATACACTGTACTTGCTGTGAACAGACGCGAGTGCTATTTGCACTGTGTATGGCAAAGGGAGCGCAATAGTGACTTTCCTTACCAGAAAACAACTCTTGCTCGTAGGACCAAAAACTGCATGTGATTCAACTTCATTTAGGACTGGGAAACAAACGCCAGCTCGCCTTACGAGAAACACACTCTGCTTTTGAGAAAAGAGCAGTCTTCTATTCTACTGTGGTTCATATGGGGTCCGAACATTGAGCTTGCTCAGAACAAAAGAACTGGGCTTCCTACACACATGGGCCATATCTAGTTCAACTCTGCTTAGGAAACTGACAAGAACAGTAGCTCCTCTTCAGTCCAATACACTGTACTTGCTGGGAACAGACGCGAGTGCTATTTGCACTGTGTATGGCAATGGGAGCGCAATAGTGACTTTGATTACGAGAAAACAACTCTTGCTCGTAGGACCAAAAACTGCATGAGATTCAACTCCATTTAGGACTGGGAAACAAACGCTAGCTTGCCTTGCAAGAAACACACTCTGCTTTTGAGAAAAGAGCAGTCTTCTATTTCACTGTGGTTCATATGGTGTCCGAACAGTGAGCTTGCTGAGAACAAAAGAACTGTGCTTCCTACACACATGGGCCACATCTAGTTCAACTCTGCTTAGGAAAGTGACAAGAACAGTAGCTCCTCTTCAGTTCAATACACTGTACTTGCTGGAACAGACGCCAGTGCTCTTTGCACTGTGTATGGCAAAGGGAGCGCAATAGTGACTTTCCTAACGAGAAACAACTCTTGCTTGTAGGACCAAAAACTGCATGTGATTCAACTCATTTAGGACTGGGAAACAAACGCTAGCTCGACTTACAAGAAACACACTCTGCTTTTGAGAAAAGAGCACTCTTCTACTCTACTGTGTTTCCTATAGGGCCAGAACAGTGAGCTTGCTCAGAACAAAAGAACTGTGCTTCATACAAATACGGGCCATATCTAGTTCAATTCTGCTTAGGAAACTGAAAAGAACAGTAGATCCTATTCAGTCCAATACACTGTACATGCTGGGAACAGACGCCAGTGCTATTTGCCTGTGTCTGACAATTGGATCGGAATAGTGACTCTTCTTACCAGAAAACAACTCTTGCTCGTAGGACAATAAACTGCATGTGATTCAACTCCATTTAGGACTGGAAACCAAACGCTAGCTCGCCTTACAAGAAACACACTCTGCTTTGAGAAAAGAGCACTCTTCTACTCGACTGTTTTTCCTATGGTATCCGAACAGTGAGCTTGGTCAGAAAAAAGAACTGTGCTTTCTACACACAGGGGCCATATCTAGTTCAACTCTGCTTAGGAAACTGACAAGAACAGTAGCTCCTCTTCAGTCCAATACACTGTACTTGCTGGGAACAGATGCGAGTGCTATTTGCACTGTTGTATGGAAATGGGAGCGCAATAGTGACTTTCCTTACCAGAAAACAACTCTTGCTGGTAGTAGGACCAGAAACTGCATGAGATTGAACTCCATTTAGGACTGGGAAACAAATGCTAGCTCGCCTTACAATAAACACACTCTGCTTTGAGAAAAGAGCACTCTTCTACTATACTGTGTTTCCTATAGGGCCAGAACAGTGAGTTTGCTCAGAACAAAAGAACTGTGCTTCCTACATATACGGCCATATCTAGTTCAATTCTGCTTAGGAAACTGACAAGAACAGTAGATCCTCTTCAGTCCAATACACTGTACATGTTGGAACAGACGCCAGTGCTATTTGCCCTGTGTCTGACAATGGGAGCGCAATAGTGACTTTCCTTACCAGAAAACAACTCTTGCTCGTAGTACCAAAAACAGGATGTGATTCAACTCCATTTAGTACTGGGAAACAAACGCTAGCATGCCTTACAAGAAACACACTCTTCTTTGAGAAAAGAGCACTCTTCTCCTCTACTGTGTTTCCTATGGGGTCCGAACAGTGAGCTTGCTCAGACAAAAGAACTGTGCTTCCTACACACACGGGCCATATCTAGTTCAACTCTGCTTAGGAAACTGACAAGAACGGTAGCTCCTCTTCAGTCCAATACACTGTACTAGCTGGGAACAGACGAGAGTCCTATTTGTACTGTGTATAGAAAAAGGAGCGCAATAGTGACTCTTCTTATCAGAAAACACCTCTTCCTCGTAGGAACAAAAACTGCATGGGATTCAACTCCATTTCTGACTGGGGAACAAACATTAGTCGCCTTACTAGAAACACACTCTGCTTTTGAGAAAAGAGCACTCTTCTACTCTTCTCTGTTTCCTATGTCATCCGAACACTGAGCTTGCGCAGAACAAAAGAACTGTGCTTCCTACACACAGGGGCCATATCTAGTTCAACTCTGCTTAGCAAACTGACAAGAACAGTAGCTCCGCTTCAGTCCAATACACTGTACTTCCTGGGAACAGATTGCGAGTGCTATTTGCACTATGTATGGAAAAGGGAGCGCCATAGTGACTTTCCTTACCAGAAAACAACTCTTGCTCGTAGTACAAAAAATGCATGTGATTCAACTCCATTTAGGACTGGGAAACAAACGCTAGCTCTCCTTACAAGAAACACACTCTGCTTTTGAGAAAAGAGCACTCTTCTACTCTACTGTGTTTCCTATAGGGCCAGAACAGTGAGTTTGCTCAGAACAAAATTACTGTGCTTCCTACAAAAACGGCCATATCTAGTTCAATTCTGCTTAGGAAACTGACAAGAACAGTAGATCCTCTTCAGTCCAATACACTGTACATGCTGGGAACAGACGCCAGTGCTATTTGCCCTGTGTATGACAATGGGAGCACAACAGTGACTCTTTTTACCAGAAAACAACTCTTGCTCGTAGGACAAGAAACTGCATGTGATTCAACTCCGTTTAGGACTGGGAAACAAAGGCTAGCTCGCCTTACAAGAAACACACTCTGCTTTTGAGAAAAGAGCACTCTTCTACTCTACTGTGTTTCCTATGGTGTCCGAACAGTGAGCTTGCTCAGAACAAATGAACTGTGCTTCCTACACACACGGTCCATGTCTAGTTCAACTCTGCTTAGGAAACTGACAAGAACAGTAGCTCCTCTTCAGTCCAATACACTGTACTTGCTGTGAACAGACGCGAGTGCTATTTGCACTGTGTATGGCAAAGGGAGCGCAATAGTGACTTTCCTTACCAGAAAACAACTCTTGCTCGTAGGACCAAAAACTGCATGTGATTCAACTCCATTTAGGACTGGGAAACAAACGCTAGCTCGCCTTACAAGAAACACACTCTGCTTTTGAGAAAAGAGCAGTCTTCTATTTTACTGTGTTTCCTATGGGGTCCGAACATTGAGCTTGCTCAGAACAAAAGAACTGTGCTTCCTACACAAGGTCCATATCTAGTTCAACTCTGCTTAGGAAACTGACAAGAACAGTAGCTCCTCCTCAGTCCAATACACTGTACTTGCTGGGAACAGACGCGAGTGATATTTGCACTGTGTGTGGCAATGGGAGCACAATAGTGACTTTGATTACAAGAAAACAACTCTTGCTCGTAGGACCAAAAACTGCATGTGATTCAACTCCATTTAGGACTGGGAAACAAACGCTAGCTCGCCTTACAAGAAACACACTCTGTTTTTGAGAAAAGAGCAGTCTTCTGTTCTACTGTGGTTCATATGGGGTCCGAACATTGAGCTTAATTAGAACAAAAGAACTGTGCTTCCTACACACACGGGACATATCTAGTTCAACTCTGCTTAGGAAACTGACAAGAACAGTAGCTCCTCTTCAGCCCAATACACTGTACTTGCTGGGAACAGACGCGAGTGCTGTTTGCACTGTGTATGGAAATGGGAGCGCAATCGTGACTTTCCTTACCAGAAAACAACTATTGCACATAGGACCAAAAACTGCATGTGATTCAACTCCATTTAGGACTGGGAAACAAACGCTAGCTCGCCTTACAAGAAACACTCTCTGCTTTTGAGAAAAGAGCACTCTTCTACTCGACTGTGTTTCCTATGGGGTCCGAACAGTGAGCTTGCTCAGAACAAAAGAACTGTGCTTCCTACACACAGGGGCCATATGTAGTTCAATTCTGCTTAGGAAACTGACAAGAACAGTAGCTCCTCTTCAGTCCAATACACTGTACTTGCTGGGAACAGACGCGAGTGCTATTTACACTGTATATGGCAATGGGAGCGCAATAGTGACTTTTTTTAACCAGAAAACACCTCTTGCTCGTAGGACCAGAAACTGCATGGGATTCAAATCCATTTAGGACTGGGAAACAAACAGTAGCTCGCCTTACAAGAAACACACTCTGCTTTTGAGAAAAGAGCACTCTTCTACTCTTCTGTGTTTCCTATGTGGTCCGAACAGTGAGCTTGCTCAGAACAAAAGAACTGTGCTTCCTACACACAGGGGCCATATCTAGTTCAACTCTGCTTAGCAAACTGACAAGAACAGTAGCTCCGCTTCAGTCCAATACACTGTACTTGCTGGGAACAGATGCGAATGCTATTTGCACTGTGTATGGAAATGGGAGCACAATAGTGTCTTTCCTTACCAGAAAACAACTCTTGCACATAGGACCAAAAACTGCATGTGATTCAACTCCATTTAGGACTGGAAAACAAACGCTAGCTCGCCTTACAAGAAACACACTCTGCTTTTGAGAAAAGAGCACTCTTCTACTCTACTGTGTTTCCTATGGGGTCCGAACAGTGAGCTTGCTCAGAACAAAAGAACTGTGCTTCCTACACACACAGGCCATATCTAGTTCAACTCTGCTTAGGAAACTGACAAGAACAGTAGCTCCTCTTCAGTCCA
The DNA here is from genome assembly GCF_949786415.1 of Peromyscus eremicus. Classification (NCBI taxonomy): domain Eukaryota; kingdom Metazoa; phylum Chordata; class Mammalia; order Rodentia; family Cricetidae; genus Peromyscus; species Peromyscus eremicus. The sequence continues at coordinate 54,264 of NW_026736746.1, read as the reverse complement.
ATACACTGTACTTGCTGGGAACAGACACGAGTGCTATTTGCACTGTGTATGGCAATGGGAGCACAATAGTGACTTTGCTTATGAGAAAACAACTCTTGCTCGTAGGACCAAACTGCATGTGATTCAACTCCATTTAGGACTGGGAAACAAACTCTAGCTAGCCTTACAAGAAACACACTCTGCTTTTGAGAAAAGAGCAGTATTCTATTCTACTGTGGTTCATATGGGGTCCGAACACTGACCTTGCTCAGAACAAAAGAACTGTGCTTCCTACACACACGGGCCATATCTAGTTCAACTCTGCTCAGGAAACTGACAAGAACAGTAGCTCCTCTTCAGTCCAATACACTGTACTTGCTGGGAACAGACACGAGTGCTATTTGAACTGTGTATGGCAAAGGGAGTGCAAAAGTGACTTTCCTTACCAGAAAACAACTCTTGCTCATAGGACCAAAAACTGTATGTGATTCAACTCCATTTAGGACTGGGAAACAAACACTAGCTCGCCTTACAAGAAACACACTCTGCTTTTGAGAAAAGAGCACTCTTCTACTCTAATGTGATTTCTATGGGGTCTGAACATTGAGATTGCTCAGAACAAAAGAACTGTGCTTCCTACACACACGGGACATATCTAGTTCAACTCTGCTTAGGAAACTGACAAGAACAGTAGCTCCTCTTCAGTCCAATACACTGTACTTGCTGGGAACAGACGCGAGTGCTATTTGCACTGTGTATGGAAATGGGAGCGCAATAGTGACTTTCTTTACCAGAAAACAACTATTGCACATAGGACCAAAAACTGCATGTGATTCAACTCCATTTAGGACTGGGAAACAAACGCTAGCTCGCCTTACAAGAAACACACTCTGCTTTTGAGAAAAGAGCACTCTTCTACTCGACTGTGTTTCCTATGGGGTCCGAACAGTGAGCTTGCTCAGAAAAAAAGAACTGTGCTTTCTACACACAGGGGCCATATCTAGTTCAACTCTGCTTAGGAAACTGACAAGAACAGTAGCTCTGCTTCAGTCCAATACACTGTACTTGCTGGGAACAGACACGAGTGCTATTTACACTGTATATGGCAATGGGAGCGCAATCGTGACTTTTTTTAACCAGAAAACACCTCTTGCTCGTAGGACCAGAAACTGCATGGGATTCAACTCCATTTAGGACTGGGAAACAAACACTAGCTCGCCTTACAAGAAACACACTCTGCTTTTGAGAAAAGAGCACTCTTCTACTCTTCTGTGTTTCCTATGTGGTCCGAACAGTGAGCTTGCTCAGAACAAAAGAACTGTGCTTCCTACACACAGGGGCCATATCTAGTTCAACTCTGATTAGCAAACTGACAAGAACAGTAGCTCCGCTTCAGTCCAATACACTGTACTTGCTGGGAACACATGCGAGTGCTATTTTCACTGTGTATGGAAATGGGAGCGCAATAGTGACTTTCCTTACCAGAAAACAACTCTTGCACATAGGACCAAAAACTGCATGTGATTCAACTCCATTTAGGACTGGAAAACAAACGCTAGCTCGCCTTACAAGAAACACACTCTGCTTTTGAGAAAAGAGCACTCTTCTACTCTACTGTGTTTCCTATAGGGCCAGAACAGTGAGTTTGCTCAGAACAAAATTACTGTGCTTCCTACAAAAACGGCCATATCTAGTTCAATTCTGCTTAGGAAACTGACAAGAACAGTAGATCCTCTTCAGTCCAATACACTGTACATGCTGGGAACAGACGCCAGTGCTATTTGCCCTGTGTATGACAATGGGAGCACAACAGTGACTCTTTTTACCAGAAAACAACTCTTGCTCGTAGGACAAGAAACTGCATGTGATTCAACTCCGTTTAGGACTGGGAAACAAACGCTAGCTCGCCTTACAAGAAACACACTCTGCTTTTGAGAAAAGAGCACTCTTCTACTCTACTGTGTTTCCTATGGTGTCCGAACAGTGAGCTTGCTCAGAACAAAAGAACTGTGCTTCCTACACACACGTTCCATGTCTAGTTCAACTCTGCTTAGGAAACTGACAAGAACAGTAGCTCCTCTTCAGTCCAATACACTGTACTTGCTGGGAACAGACGCGAGTGCTATTTGCACTGTGTATGGCAAAGGGAGCGCAATAGTGACTTTCCTTACCAGAAAACAACTCTTGCTCGTAGGACCAAAAACTGCATGTGATTCAACTCCATTTAGGACTGGGAAACAAACGCTAGCTCGCCTTACAAGAAACACACTCTGCTTTTGAGAAAAGAGCACTCTTCTACTCTACTGTGTTTCCTATGGGGTCCGAATAGTGAGCTTGCTCAGAACAAAAGAACTGTGCTTCATACACACATGGGCCATATCTAGTTCAACTCTGCTTAGGAAACTGACAAGAACAGTAGCTCCTCTTCAGTCCAATACACTGTACTTGCTGTGAACAGACGCGAGTGCTATTTGCACTGTGTATGGCAAAGGGAGCGCAATAGTGACTTTCCTTACCAGAAAACAACTCTTGCTCGTAGGACCAAAAACTGCATGTGATTCAACTTCATTTAGGACTGGGAAACAAACGCCAGCTCGCCTTACAAGAAACACACTCTGCTTTTGAGAAAAGAGCAGTCTTCTATTCTACTGTGGTTCATATGGGGTCCGAACATTGAACTTGCTCAGAACAAAAGAACTGGGCTTCCTACACACATGGGCCATATCTAGTTCAACTCTGCTTAGGAAACTGACAAGAACAGTAGCTCCTCTTCAGTCCAATACACTGTACTTGCTGGGAACAGACGCGAGTGCTATTTGCACTGTGTATGGCAATGGGAGCGCAATAGTGACTTTGATTACGAGAAAACAACTCTTGCTCGTAGGACCAAAAACTGCATGAGATTCAACTCCATTTAGGACTGCGAAACAAACGCTAGCTTGCCTTGCAAGAAACACACTCTGCTTTTGAGAAAAGAGCAGTCTTCTATTTCACTGTGGTTCATATGGTGTCCGAACAGTGAGCTTGCTGAGAACAAAAGAACTGTGCTTCCTACACACATGGGCCATATCTAGTTCAACTCTGCTTAGGAAACTGACAAGAACAGTAGCTCCTCTTCAGTTCAATACACTGTACTTGCTGGGAACAGACGCCAGTGCTCTTTGCACTGTGTATGGCAAAGGGAGCGCAATAGTGACTTTCCTAACGAGAAAACAACTCTTGCTCGTAGGACCAAAAACTGCATGTGATTCAACTCCATTTAGGACTGGGAAACAAACGCTAGCTCGACTTACAAGAAACACACTCTGCTTTTGAGAAAAGAGCTCTCTTCTACTCTACTGTGTTTCCTATAGGGCCAGAACAGTGAGCTTGCTCAGAACAAAAGAACTGTGCTTCATACAAATACGGCCATATCTAGTTCAATTCTGCTTAGGAAACTGAAAAGAACAGTAGATCCTCTTCAGTCCAATACACTGTACATGCTGGGAACAGACGCCAGTGCTATTTGCCCTGTGTCTGACAATGGGATCGGAATAGTGACTCTTCTTACCAGAAAACAACTCTTGCTCGTAGGACAATAAACTGCATGTGATTCAACTCCATTTAGGACTGGAAACCAAACGCTAGCTCGCCTTACAAGAAACACACTCTGCTTTTGAGAAAAGAGCACTCTTCTACTCGACTGTTTTTCCTATGGTATCCGAACAGTGAGCTTGGTCAGAAAAAAAGAACTGTGCTTTCTACACACAGGGGCCATATCTAGTTCAACTCTGCTTAGGAAACTGACAAGAACAGTAGCTCCTCTTCAGTCCAATACACTGTACTTGCTGGGAACAGATGCGAGTGCTATTTGCACTGTGTATGGAAATGGGAGCGCAATAGTGACTTTCCTTACCAGAAAACAACTCTTGCTGGTAGGACCAGAAACTGCATGAGATTGAACTCCATTTAGGACTGGGAAACAAATGCTAGCTCGCCTTACAATAAACACACTCTGCTTTTGAGAAAAGAGCACTCTTCTACTATACTGTGTTTCCTATAGGGCCAGAACAGTGAGTTTGCTCAGAACAAAAGAACTGTGCTTCCTACAAATACGGCCATATCTAGTTCAATTCTGCTTAGGAAACTGACAAGAACAGTAGATCCTCTTCAGTCCAATACAATGTACATGTTGGGAACAGACGCCAGTGCTATTTGCCCTGTGTCTGACAATGGGAGCGCAATAGTGACTTTCCTTACCAGAAAACAACTCTTGCTCGTAGTACCAAAAACAGGATGTGATTCAACTCCATTTAGTACTGGAAAACAAACGCTAGCATGCCTTACAAGAAACACACTCTTCTTTGAGAAAAGAGCACTCTTCTCCTCTACTGTGTTTCCTATGGGGTCCGAACAGTGAGCTTGCTCAGAACAAAAGAACTGTGCTTCCTACACACACGGGCCATATCTAGTTCAACTCTGCTTAGGAAACTGACAAGAACGGTAGCTCCTCTTCAGTCCAATACACTGTACTAGCTGGGAACAGACGAGAGTCCTATTTGTACTGTGTATAGAAAAAGGAGCGCAATAGTGACTCTTCTTATCAGAAAACACCTCTTCCTCGTAGGAACAAAAACTGCATGGGATTCAACTCCATTTCTGACTGGGGAACAAACATTAGGTCGCCTTACTAGAAACACACTCTGCTTTTGAGAAAAGAGCACTCTTCTACTCTTCTCTGTTTCCTATGTGGTCCGAACACTGAGCTTGCGCAGAACAAAAGAACTGTGCTTCCTACACACAGGGGCCATATCTAGTTCAACTCTGCTTAGCAAACTGACAAGAACAGTAGCTCCGCTTCAGTCCAATACACTGTACTTCCTGGGAACAGATGCGAGTGCTATTTGCACTATGTATGGAAATGGGAGCGCCATAGTGACTTTCCTTACCAGAAAACAACTCTTGTTCGTAGTACAAAAAATGCATGTGATTCAACTCCATTTAAGACTGGGAAACAAACGCTAGCTCTCCTTACAAGAAACACACTCTGCTTTTGAGAAAAGAGCACTCTTCTACTCTACTGTGTTTCCTATAGGGCCAGAACAGTGAGTTTGCTCAGAACAAAATTACTGTGCTTCCTACAAAAACGGCCATATCTAGTTCAATTCTGCTTAGGAAACTGACAAGAACAGTAGATCCTCTTCAGTCCAATACACTGTACATGCTGGGAACAGACGCCAGTGCTATTTGCCCTGTGTATGACAATGGGAGCACAACAGTGACTCTTTTTACCAGAAAACAACTCTTGCTCGTAGGACAAGAAACTGCATGTGATTCAACTCCGTTTAGGACTGGGAAACAAACGCTAGCTCGCCTTACAAGAAACACACTCTGCTTTTGAGAAAAGAGCACTCTTCTACTCTACTGTGTTTCCTATGGGGTCCGAACAGTGAGCTTGCTCAGAACAAATGAACTGTGCTTCCTACACACACGGTCCATGTCTAGTTCAACTCTGCTTAGGAAACTGACAAGAACAGTAGCTCCTCTTCAGTCCAATACACTGTACTTGCTGTGAACAGACGCGAGTGCTATTTGCACTGTGTATGGCAAAGGGAGCGCAATAGTGACTTTCCTTACCAGAAAACAACTCTTGCTCGTAGGACCAAAAACTGCATGTGATTCAACTCCATAGGACTGGGAAACAAACGCTAGCTCGCCTTACAAGAAACACACTCTGCTTTTGAGAAAAGAGCAGTCTTCTATTTTACTGTGGTTCATATGGGGTCCGAACATTGAGCTTGCTCAGAACAAAAGAACTGTGCTTCCTACACACGGTCCATATCTAGTTCAACTCTGCTTAGGAAACTGACAAGAACAGTAGCTCCTCCTCAGTCCAATACACTGTACTTGCTGGGAACAGACGCGAGTGATATTTGCACTGTGTGTGGCAATGGGAGCACAATAGTGACTTTGATTACAAGAAAACAACTCTTGCTCATAGGACCAAAAACTGCATGTGATTCAACTCCATTTAGGACTGGGAAACAAACGCTAGCTCGCCTTACAAGAAACACACTCTGTTTTTGAGAAAAGAGCAGTCTTCTGTTCTACTGTGGTTCATATGGGGTCCGAACATTGAGCTTAATTAGAACAAAAGAACTGTGCTTCCTACACACACGGGACATATCTAGTTCAACTCTGCTTAGGAAACTGACAAGAACAGTAGCTCCTCTTCAGCCCAATACACTGTACTTGCTGGGAACAGACGCGAGTGCTGTTTGCACTGTGTATGGAAATGGGAGCGCAATAGTGACTTTCCTTACCAGAAAACAACTATTGCACATAGGACCAAAAACTGCATGTGATTCAACTCCATTTAGGACTGGGAAACAAACGCTAGCTCGCCTTACAAGAAACACTCTCTGCTTTTGAGAAAAGAGCACTCTTCTACTCGACTGTGTTTCCTATGGGGTCCGAAAAGTGAGCTTGCTCAGAAAAAAAGAACTGTGCTTTCTACACACAGGGGCCATACCTAGTTCAACTCTGCTTAGGAAACTGACAAGAACAGTAGCTCTGCTTCAGTCCAATACACTGTACTTGCTGGGAACAGACGCGAGTGCTATTTACACTGTATATGGCAATGGGAGCGCAATAGTGACTTTTTTTAACCAGAAAACACCTCTTGCTCGTAGGACCAGAAACTGCATGGGATTCAACTTCATTTAGGACTGGGAAACAAACGCCAGCTCGCCTTACAAGAAACACACTCTGCTTTTGAGAAAAGAGCAGTCTTCTATTCTACTGTGGTTCATATGGGGTCCGAACATTGAACTTGCTCAGAACAAAAGAACTGGGCTTCCTACACACATGGGCCATATCTAGTTCAACTCTGCTTAGGAAACTGACAAGAACAGTAGCTCCTCTTCAGTCCAATACACTGTACTTGCTGGGAACAGACGCGAGTGCTATTTGCACTGTGTATGGCAATGGGAGCGCAATAGTGACTTTGATTACGAGAAAACAACTCTTGCTCGTAGGACCAAAAACTGCATGAGATTCAACTCCCTTTAGGACTGCGAAACAAACGCTAGCTTGCCTTGCAAGAAACACACTCTGCTTTTGAGAAAAGAGCAGTCTTCTATTTCACTGTGGTTCATATGGTGTCCGAACAGTGAGCTTGCTGAGAACAAAAGAACTGTGCTTCCTACACACATGGGCCATATCTAGTTCAACTCTGCTTAGGAAACTGACAAGAACAGTAGCTCCTCTTCAGTTCAATACACTGTACTTGCTGGGAACAGACGCCAGTGCTCTTTGCACTGTGTATGGCAAAGGGAGCGCAATAGTGACTTTCCTAACGAGAAAACAACTCTTGCTCGTAGGACCAAAAACTGCATGTGATTCAACTCCATTTAGGACTGGGAAACAAACGCTAGCTCGACTTACAAGAAACACACTCTGCTTTTGAGAAAAGAGCTCTCTTCTACTCTACTGTGTTTCCTATATGGCCAGAACAGTGAGCTTGCTCAGAACAAAAGAACTGTGCTTCATACAAATACGGCCATATCTAGTTCAATTCTGCTTAGGAAACTGAAAAGAACAGTAGATCCTCTTCAGTCCAATACACTGTACATGCTGGGAACAGACGCCAGTGCTATTTGCCCTGTGTCTGACAATGGGATCGGAATAGTGACTCTTCTTACCAGAAAACAACTCTTGCTCGTAGGACAATAAACTGCATGTGATTCAACTCCATTTAGGACTGGAAACCAAACGCTAGCTCGCCTTACAAGAAACACACTCTGCTTTTGAGAAAAGAGCACTCTTCTACTCGACTGTTTTTCCTATGGTATCCGAACAGTGAGCTTGGTCAGAAAAAAAGAACTGTGCTTTCTACACACAGGGGCCATATCTAGTTCAACTCTGCTTAGGAAACTGACAAGAACAGTAGCTCCTCTTCAGTCCAATACACTGTACTTGCTGGGAACAGATGCGAGTGCTATTTGCACTGTGTATGGAAATGGGAGCGCAATAGTGACTTTCCTTACCAGAAAACAACTCTTGCTGGTAGGACCAGAAACTGCATGAGATTGAACTCCATTTAGGACTGGGAAACAAATGCTAGCTCGCCTTACAATAAACACACTCTGCTTTTGAGAAAAGAGCACTCTTCTACTATACTGTGTTTCCTATAGGGCCAGAACAGTGAGTTTGCTCAGAACAAAAGAACTGTGCTTCCTACAAATACGGCCATATCTAGTTCAATTCTGCTTAGGAAACTGACAAGAACAGTAGATCCTCTTCAGTCCAATACACTGTACATGTTGGGAACAGACGCCAGTGCTATTTGCCCTGTGTCTGACAATGGGAGCGCAATAGTGACTTTCCTTACCAGAAAACAACTCTTGCTCGTAGTACCAAAAACAGGATGTGATTCAACTCCATTTAGTACTGGGAAACAAACGCTAGCATGCCTTACAAGAAACACACTCTTCTTTGAGAAAAGAGCACTCTTCTCCTCTACTGTGTTTCCTATGGGGTCCGAACAGTGAGCTTGCTCAGAACAAAAGAACTGTGCTTCCTACACACACGGGCCATATCTAGTTCAACTCTGCTTAGGAAACTGACAAGAACGGTAGCTCCTCTTCAGTCCAATACACTGTACTAGCTGGGAACAGACGAGAGTCCTATTTGTACTGTGTATAGAAAAAGGAGCGCAATAGTGACTCTTCTTATCAGAAAACACCTCTTCCTCGTAGGAACAAAAACTGCATGGGATTCAACTCCATTTCTGACTGGGGAACAAACATTAGGTCGCCTTACTAGAAACACACTCTGCTTTTGAGAAAAGAGCACTCTTCTACTCTTCTCTGTTTCCTATGTGGTCCGAACACTGAGCTTGCGCAGAACAAAAGAACTGTGCTTCCTACACACAGGGGCCATATCTAGTTCAACTCTGCTTAGCAAACTGACAAGAACAGTAGCTCCGCTTCAGTCCAATACACTGTACTTCCTGGGAACAGATGCGAGTGCTATTTGCACTATGTATGGAAATGGGAGCGCCATAGTGACTTTCCTTACCAGAAAACAACTCTTGTTCGTAGTACAAAAAATGCATGTGATTCAACTCCATTTAAGACTGGGAAACAAACGCTAGCTCTCCTTACAAGAAACACACTCTGCTTTTGAGAAAAGAGCACTCTTCTACTCTACTGTGTTTCCTATAGGGCCAGAACAGTGAGTTTGCTCAGAACAAAATTACTGTGCTTCCTACAAAAACGGCCATATCTAGTTCAATTCTGCTTAGGAAACTGACAAGAACAGTAGATCCTCTTCAGTCCAATACACTGTACATGCTGGGAACAGACGCCAGTGCTATTTGCCCTGTGTATGACAATGGGAGCACAACAGTGACTCTTTTTACCAGAAAACAACTCTTGCTCGTAGGACAAGAAACTGCATGTGATTCAACTCCGTTTAGGACTGGGAAACAAACGCTAGCTCGCCTTACAAGAAACACACTCTGCTTTTGAGAAAAGAGCACTCTTCTACTCTACTGTGTTTCCTATGGTGTCCGAACAGTGAGCTTGCTCAGAACAAATGAACTGTGCTTCCTACACACACGGTCCATGTCTAGTTCAACTCTGCTTAGGAAACTGACAAGAACAGTAGCTCCTCTTCAGTCCAATACACTGTACTTGCTGTGAACAGACGCGAGTGCTATTTGCACTGTGTATGGCAAAGGGAGCGCAATAGTGACTTTCCTTACCAGAAAACAACTCTTGCTCGTAGGACCAAAAACTGCATGTGATTCAACTCCATAGGACTGGGAAACAAACGCTAGCTCGCCTTACAAGAAACACACTCTGCTTTTGAGAAAAGAGCAGTCTTCTATTTTACTGTGGTTCATATGGGGTCCGAACATTGAGCTTGCTCAGAACAAAAGAACTGTGCTTCCTACACACGGTCCATATCTAGTTCAACTCTGCTTAGGAAACTGACAAGAACAGTAGCTCCTCCTCAGTCCAATACACTGTACTTGCTGGGAACAGACGCGAGTGATATTTGCACTGTGTGTGGCAATGGGAGCACAATAGTGACTTTGATTACAAAAAAACAACTCTTGCTCATAGGACCAAAAACTGCATGTGATTCAACTCCATTTAGGACTGGGAAACAAACGCTAGCTCGCCTTACAAGAAACACACTCTGTTTTTGAGAAAAGAGCAGTCTTCTGTTCTACTGTGGTTCATATGGGGTCCGAACATTGAGCTTAATTAGAACAAAAGAACTGTGCTTCCTACACACACGGGACATATCTAGTTCAACTCTGCTTAGGAAACTGACAAGAACAGTAGCTCCTCTTCAGCCCAATACACTGTACTTGCTGGGAACAGACGCGAGTGCTGTTTGCACTGTGTATGGAAATGGGAGCGCAATAGTGACTTTCCTTACCAGAAAACAACTATTGCACATAGGACCAAAAACTGCATGTGATTCAACTCCATTTAGGACTGGGAAACAAACGCTAGCTCGCCTTACAAGAAACACTCTCTGCTTTTGAGAAAAGAGCACTCTTCTACTCGACTGTGTTTCCTATGGGGTCCGAAAAGTGAGCTTGCTCAGAAAAAAAGAACTGTGCTTTCTACACACAGGGGCCATACCTAGTTCAACTCTGCTTAGGAAACTGACAAGAACAGTAGCTCTGCTTCAGTCCAATACACTGTACTTGCTGGGAACAGACGCGAGTGCTATTTACACTGTATATGGCAATGGGAGCGCAATAGTGACTTTTTTTAACCAGAAAACACCTCTTGCTCGTAGGACCAGAAACTGCATGGGATTCAACTCCATTTAGGACTGGGAAACAAACACTAGCTCGCCTTACAAGAAACACACTCTGCTTTTGAGAAAAGAGCACTCTTCTACTCGACTGTGTTTTCCTATGGGGTCCGAACAGTGAGCTTGCTCAGAACAAAAGAACTGTGCTTCCTACACACAGGGGCCATATGTAGTTCAATTCTGCTTAGGAAACTGACAAGAACAGTAGCTCCTCTTCAGTCCAATACACTGTACTTGCTGGGAACAGACGCGAGTGCTATTTACACTGTATATGGCAATGGGAGCGCAATAGTGACTTTTTTTAACCAGAAAACACCTCTTGCTCGTAGGACCAGAAACTGCATGGGATTCAACTCCATTTAGGACTGGGAAACAAACACTAGCTCGCCTTACAAGAAACACACTCTGCTTTTGAGAAAAGAGCACTCTTCTACTCTTCTGTGTTTCCTATGTGGTCCGAACAGTGAGCTTGCTCAGAACAAAAGAACTGTGCTTCCTACACACAGGGGCCATATCTAGTTCAACTCTGCTTAGCAAACTGACAAGAACAGTAGCTCCGCTTCAGTCCAATACACTGTACTTGCTGGGAACAGATGCGAATGCTATTTGCACTATGTATGGAAATGGGAGCACAATAGTGTCTTTCCTTACCAGAAAACAACTCTTGCACATAGGACCAAAAACTGCATGTGATTCAACTCCATTTAGGACTGGAAAACAAACGCTAGCTCGCCTTACAAGAAACACACTCTGCTTTTGAGAAAAGAGCACTCTTCTACTCTACTGTGTTTCCTATGGGGTCCGAACAGTGAGCTTGCTCAGAACAAAAGAACTGTGCTTCCTACACACACAGGCCATATCTAGTTCAACTCTGCTTAGGAAACTGACAAGAACAGTAGCTCCTCTTCAGTCCAATACACTGTACTTGCTGGGAACAGACACGAGTGCTATTTGCACTGTGTATGGCAATGGGAGCACAATAGTGACTTTGCTTATGAGAAAACAACTCTTGCTCGTAGGACCAAACTGCATGTGATTCAACTCCATTTAGGACTGGGAAACAAACTCTAGCTAGCCTTACAAGAAACACACTCTGCTTTTGAGAAAAGAGCAGTATTCTATTCTACTGTGGTTCATATGGGGTCCGAACACTGAGCTTGCTCAGAACAAAAGAACTGTGCTTCCTACAAACACGGGCCATATCTAGTTCAACTCTGCTTAGGAAACTGACAAGAACAGTAGCTCCTCTTCAGTCCAATACACTGTACTTGCTGGGAACAGACACGAGTGCTATTTGAACTGTGTATGGCAAAGGGAGTGCAAAAGTGACTTTCCTTACCAGAAAACAACTCTTGCTCATAGGACCAAAAACTGTATGTGATTCAACTCCATTTAGGACTGGGAAACAAACACTAGCTCGCCTTACAAGAAACACACTCTGCTTTTGAGAAAAGAGCACTCTTCTACTCTAATGTGATTTCTATGGGGTCTGAACATTGAGATTGCTCAGAACAAAAGAACTGTGCTTCCTACACACACGGGACATATCTAGTTCAACTCTGCTTAGGAAACTGACAAGAACAGTAGCTCCTCTTCAGTCCAATACACTGTACTTGCTGGGAACAGACGCGAGTGCTATTTGCACTGTGTATGGAAATGGGAGCGCAATAGTGACTTTCTTTACCAGAAAACAACTATTGCACATAGGACCAAAAACTGCATGTGATTCAACTCCATTTAGGACTGGGAAACAAACGCTAGCTCGCCTTACAAGAAACACACTCTGCTTTTGAGAAAAGAGCACTCTTCTACTCGACTGTGTTTCCTATGGGGTCCGAACAGTGAGCTTGCTCAGAACAAAAGAACTGTGCTTCCTACACACAGGGGCCATATCTAGTTCAACTCTGCTTAGCAAACTGACAAGAACAGTAGCTCCGCTTCAGTCCAATACACTGTACTTGCTGGGAACAGATGCGAATGCTATTTGCACTGTGTATGGAAATGGGAGCACAATAGTGTCTTTCCTTACCAGAAAACAACTCTTGCACATAGGACCAAAAACTGCATGTGATTCAACCTCCATTTAGGACTGGAAAACAAACGCTAGCTCGCCTTACAAGAAACACACTCTGCTTTTGAGAAAAGAGCACTCTTCTACTCTACTGTGTTTCCTATGGGGTCCGAACAGTGAGCTTGCTCAGAACAAAAGAACTGTGCTTCCTACACACACAGGCCATATCTAGTTCAACTCTGCTTAGGAAACTGACAAGAACAGTAGCTCCTCTTCAGTCCAATACACTGTACTTGCTGGAACAGACACGAGTGCTATTTGCACTGTGTATGGCAATGGGAGCACAATAGTGACTTTGCTTATGAGAAAACAACTCTTGCTCGTAGGACCAAACTGCATGTGATTCAACTCCATTTAGGACTGGGAAACAAACTCTAGCTAGCCTTACAAGAAACACACTCTGCTTTTGAGAAAAGAGCAGTATTCTATTCTACTGTGGTTCATATGGGGTCCGAACACTGAGCTTGCTCAGAACAAAAGAACTGTGCTTCCTACACACACGGGCCATATCTAGTTCAACTCTGCTTAGGAAACTGACAAGAACAGTAGCTCCTCTTCAGTCCAATACACTGTACTTGCTGGGAACAGACACGAGTGCTATTTGAACTGTGTATGGCAAAGGGAGTGCAAAAGTGACTTTCCTTACCAGAAAACAACTCTTGCTCATAGGACCAAAAACTGTATGTGATTCAACTCCATTTAGGACTGGGAAACAAACACTAGCTCGCCTTACAAGAAACACACTCTGCTTTTGAGAAAAGAGCACTCTTCTACTCTAATGTGATTTCTATGCGGTCTGAACATTGTGATTGCTCAGAACAAAAGAACTGTGCTTCCTACACACACGGGACATATCTAGTTCAACTCTGCTTAGGAAACTGACAAGAACAGTAGCTCCTCTTCAGTCCAATACACTGTACTTGCTGGGAACAGACGCGAGTGCTATTTGCACTGTGTATGGAAATGGGAGCGCAATAGTGACTTTCTTTACCAGAAAACAACTATTGCACATAGGACCAAAAACTGCATGTGATTCAACTCCATTTAGGACTGGGAAACAAACGCTAGCTCGCCTTACAAGAAACACACTCTGCTTTTGAGAAAAGAGCACTCTTCTACTCGACTGTGTTTCCTATGGGGTCCGAACAGTGAGCTTGCTCAGAAAAAAAGAACTGTGCTTTCTACACACAGGGGCCATATCTAGTTCAACTCTGCTTAGGAAACTGACAAGAACAGTAGCTCTGCTTCAGTCCAATACACTGTACTTGCTGGGAACAGACACGAGTGCTATTTACACTGTATATGGCAATGGGAGCGCAATCGTGACTTTTTTTAACCAGAAAACACCTCTTGCTCGTAGGACCAGAAACTGCATGGGATTCAACTCCATTTAGGACTGGGAAACAAACACTAGCTCGCCTTACAAGAAACACACTCTGCTTTTGAGAAAAGAGCACTCTTCTACTCTTCTGTGTTTCCTATGTGGTCCGAACAGTGAGCTTGCTCAGAACAAAAGAACTGTGCTTCCTACACACAGGGGCCATATCTAGTTCAACTCTGATTAGCAAACTGACAAGAACAGTAGCTCCGCTTCAGTCCAATACACTGTACTTGCTGGGAACAGATGCGAGTGCTATTTTCACTGTGTATGGAAATGGGAGCGCAATAGTGACTTTCCTTACCAGAAAACAACTCTTGCACATAGGACCAAAAACTGCATGTGATTCAACTCCATTTAGGACTGGAAAACAAACACTAGCTCGCCTTACAAGAAACACACTCTGCTTTTGAGAAAAGAGCACTCTTCTACTCTACTGTGTTTCCTATAGGGCCAGAACAGTGAGTTTGCTCAGAACAAAATTACTGTGCTTCCTACAAAAACGGCCATATCTAGTTCAATTCTGCTTAGGAAACTGACAAGAACAGTAGATCCTCTTCAGTCCAATACACTGTACATGCTGGGAACAGACGCCAGTGCTATTTGCCCTGTGTATGACAATGGGAGCACAACAGTGACTCTTTTTACCAGAAAACAACTCTTGCTCGTAGGACAAGAAACTGCATGTGATTCAACTCCGTTTAGGACTGGGAAACAAACGCTAGCTCGCCTTACAAGAAACACACTCTGCTTTTGAGAAAAGAGCACTCTTCTACTCTACTGTGTTTCCTATGGTGTCCGAACAGTGAGCTTGCTCAGAACAAATGAACTGTGCTTCCTACACACACGGTCCATGTCTAGTTCAACTCTGCTTAGGAAACTGACAAGAACAGTAGCTCCTCTTCAGTCCAATACACTGTACTTGCTGTGAACAGACGCGAGTGCTATTTGCACTGTGTATGGCAAAGGGAGCACAATAGTGACTTTCCTTACCAGAAAACAACTCTTGCTCGTAGGACCAAAAACTGCATGTGATTCAACTCCATTTAGGACTGGGAAACAAACGCTAGCTCGCCTTACAAGAAACACACTCTGCTTTTGAGAAAAGAGCAGTCTTCTATTTTACTGTGGTTCATATGGGGTCCGAACATTGAGCTTGCTCAGAACAAAAGAACTGTGCTTCCTACACAGGGTCCATATCTAGTTCAACTCTGCTTAGGAAACTGACAAGAACAGTAGCTCCTCCTCAGTCCAATACACTGTACTTGCTGGGAACAGACGCGAGTGATATTTGCACTGTGTGTGGCAATGGGAGCGCAATAGTGACTTTGATTACAAGAAAACAACTCTTGCTCGTAGGACCAAAAACTGCATGTGATTCAACTCCATTTAGGACTGGGAAACAAACGCTAGCTCGCCTTACAAGAAACACACTCTGCTTTTGAGAAAAGAGCAGTCTTCTATTCTACTGTGGTTCATATGGGGTCCGAACATTGAACTTGCTCAGAACAAAAGAACTGGGCTTCCTACACACATGGGCCATATCTAGTTCAACTCTGCTTAGGAAACTGACAAGAACAGTAGCTCCTCTTCAGTCCAATACACTGTACTTGCTGGGAACAGACGCGAGTGCTATTTGCACTGTGTATGGCAATGGGAGCGCAATAGTGACTTTGATTACGAGAAAACAACTCTTGCTCGTAGGACCAAAAACTGCATGAGATTCAACTCCATTTAGGACTGGGAAACAAACGCTGGCTTGCCTTGCAAGAAACACACTCTGCTTTTGAGAAAAGAGCAGTCTTCTATTTCACTGTGGTTCATATGGTGTCCGAACAGTGAGCTTGCTGAGAACAAAAGAACTGTGCTTCCTACACACATGGGCCATATCTAGTTCAACTCTGCTTAGGAAAGTGACAAGAACAGTAGCTCCTCTTCAGTTCAATACACTGTACTTGCTGGGAACAGACGCCAGTGCTCTTTGCACTGTGTATGGCAAAGGGAGCGCAATAGTGACTTTCCTAACGAGAAAACAACTCTTGCTCGTAGGACCAAAAACTGCATGTGATTCAACTCCATTTAGGACTGGGAAACAAACGCTAGCTCGACTTACAAGAAACACACTCTGCTTTTGAGAAAAGAGCACTCTTCTACTCTACTGTGTTTCCTATAGGGCCAGAACAGTGAGCTTGCTCAGAACAAAAGAACTGTGCTTCATACAAATACGGCCATATCTAGTTCAATTCTGCTTAGGAAACTGAAAAGAACAGTAGATCCTCTTCAGTCCAATACACTGTACATGCTGGGAACAGACGCCAGTGCTATTTGCCCTGTGTCTGACAATGGGATCGGAATAGTGACTCTTCTTACCAGAAAACAACTCTTGCTCGTAGGACAATAAACTGCATGTGATTCAACTCCATTTAGGACTGGAAACCAAACGCTAGCTCGCCTTACAAGAAACACACTCTGCTTTTGAGAAAAGAGCACTCTTCTACTCGACTGATTTTCCTATGGTATCCGAACAGTGAGCTTGGTCAGAAAAAAAGAACTGTGCTTTCTACACACAGGGGCCATATCTAGTTCAACTCTGCTTAGGAAACTGACAAGAACAGTAGCTCCTCTTCAGTCCAATACACTGTACTTGCTGGGAACAGATGCGAGTGCTATTTGCACTGTGTATGGAAATGGGAGCGCAATAGTGACTTTCCTTACCAGAAAACAACTCTTGCACATAGGACCAAAAACTGCATGTGATTCAACTCCATTTAGGACTGGAAAACAAACACTAGCTCGCCTTACAAGAAACACACTCTGCTTTTGAGAAAAGAGCACTCTTCTACTCTACTGTGTTTCCTATAGGGCCAGAACAGTGAGTTTGCTCAGAACAAAATTACTGTGCTTCCTACAAAAACGGCCATATCTAGTTCAATTCTGCTTAGGAAACTGACAAGAACAGTAGATCCTCTTCAGTCCAATACACTGTACATGCTGGGAACAGACGCCAGTGCTATTTGCCCTGTGTATGACAATGGGAGCACAACAGTGACTCTTTTTACCAGAAAACAACTCTTGCTCGTAGGACAAGAAACTGCATGTGATTCAACTCCGTTTAGGACTGGGAAACAAACGCTAGCTCGCCTTACAAGAAACACACTCTGCTTTTGAGAAAAGAGCACTCTTCTACTCTACTGTGTTTCCTATGGTGTCCGAACAGTGAGCTTGCTCAGAACAAATGAACTGTGCTTCCTACACACACGGTCCATGTCTAGTTCAACTCTGCTTAGGAAACTGACAAGAACAGTAGCTCCTCTTCAGTCCAATACACTGTACTTGCTGTGAACAGACGCGAGTGCTATTTGCACTGTGTATGGCAAAGGGAGCGCAATAGTGACTTTCCTTACCAGAAAACAACTCTTGCTCGTAGGACCAAAAACTGCATGTGATTCAACTCCATTTAGGACTGGGAAACAAACGCTAGCTCGCCTTACAAGAAACACACTCTGCTTTTGAGAAAAGAGCAGTCTTCTATTTTACTGTGGTTCATATGGGGTCCGAACATTGAGCTTGCTCAGAACAAAAGAACTGTGCTTCCTACACAGGGTCCATATCTAGTTCAACTCTGCTTAGGAAACTGACAAGAACAGTAGCTCCTCCTCAGTCCAATACACTGTACTTGCTGGGAACAGACGCGAGTGATATTTGCACTGTGTGTGGCAATGGGAGCGCAATAGTGACTTTGATTACAAGAAAACAACTCTTGCTCGTAGGACCAAAAACTGCATGTGATTCAACTCCATTTAGGACTGGGAAACAAACGCTAGCTCGCCTTACAAGAAACACACTCTGCTTTTGAGAAAAGAGCAGTCTTCTATTCTACTGTGGTTCATATGGGGTCCGAACATTGAACTTGCTCAGAACAAAAGAACTGGGCTTCCTACACACATGGGCCATATCTAGTTCAACTCTGCTTAGGAAACTGACAAGAACAGTAGCTCCTCTTCAGTCCAATACACTGTACTTGCTGGGAACAGACGCGAGTGCTATTTGCACTGTGTATGGCAATGGGAGCGCAATAGTGACTTTGATTACGAGAAAACAACTCTTGCTCGTAGGACCAAAAACTGCATGAGATTCAACTCCATTTAGGACTGGGAAACAAACGCTGGCTTGCCTTGCAAGAAACACACTCTGCTTTTGAGAAAAGAGCAGTCTTCTATTTCACTGTGGTTCATATGGTGTCCGAACAGTGAGCTTGCTGAGAACAAAAGAACTGTGCTTCCTACACACATGGGCCATATCTAGTTCAACTCTGCTTAGGAAAGTGACAAGAACAGTAGCTCCTCTTCAGTTCAATACACTGTACTTGCTGGGAACAGACGCCAGTGCTCTTTGCACTGTGTATGGCAAAGGGAGCGCAATAGTGACTTTCCTAACGAGAAAACAACTCTTGCTCGTAGGACCAAAAACTGCATGTGATTCAACTCCATTTAGGACTGGGAAACAAACGCTAGCTCGACTTACAAGAAACACACTCTGCTTTTGAGAAAAGAGCACTCTTCTACTCTACTGTGTTTCCTATAGGGCCAGAACAGTGAGCTTGCTCAGAACAAAAGAACTGTGCTTCATACAAATACGGCCATATCTAGTTCAATTCTGCTTAGGAAACTGAAAAGAACAGTAGATCCTCTTCAGTCCAATACACTGTACATGCTGGGAACAGACGCCAGTGCTATTTGCCCTGTGTCTGACAATGGGATCGGAATAGTGACTCTTCTTACCAGAAAACAACTCTTGCTCGTAGGACAATAAACTGCATGTGATTCAACTCCATTTAGGACTGGAAACCAAACGCTAGCTCGCCTTACAAGAAACACACTCTGCTTTTGAGAAAAGAGCACTCTTCTACTCGACTGATTTTCCTATGGTATCCGAACAGTGAGCTTGGTCAGAAAAAAAGAACTGTGCTTTCTACACACAGGGGCCATATCTAGTTCAACTCTGCTTAGGAAACTGACAAGAACAGTAGCTCCTCTTCAGTCCAATACACTGTACTTGCTGGGAACAGATGCGAGTGCTATTTGCACTGTGTATGGAAATGGGAGCGCAATAGTGACTTTCCTTACCAGAAAACAACTCTTGCTGGTAGGACCAGAAACTGCATGAGATTGAACTCCATTTAGGACTGGGAAACAAATGCTAGCTCGCCTTACAATAAACACACTCTGCTTTTGAGAAAAGAGCACTCTTCTACTATACTGTGTTTCCTATAGGGCCAGAACAGTGAGTTTGCTCAGAACAAAAGAACTGTGCTTCCTACAAATACGGCCATATCTAGTTCAATTCTGCTTAGGAAACTGACAAGAACAGTAGATCCTCTTCAGTCCAATACACTGTACATGTTGGGAACAGACGCCAGTGCTATTTGCCCTGTGTCTGACAATGGGAGCGCAATAGTGACTTTCCTTACCAGAAAACAACTCTTGCTCGTAGTACCAAAAACAGGATGTGATTCAACTCCATTTAGTACTGGGAAACAATCGCTAACATGCCTTACAAGAAACACACTCTTCTTTGAGAAAAGAGCACTCTTCTCCTCTACTGTGTTTCCTATGGGGTCCGAACAGTGAGCTTGCTCAGAACAAAAGAACTGTGCTTCCTACACACACGGGCCATATCTAGTTCAACTCTGCTTAGGAAACTGACAAGAACGGTAGCTCCTCTTCAGTCCAATACACTGTACTAGCTGGGAACAGACGAGAGTCCTATTTGTACTGTGTATAGAAAAAGGAGCGCAATAGTGACTCTTCTTATCAGAAAACACCTCTTCCTCGTAGGAACAAAAACTGCATGGGATTCAACTCCATTTCTGACTGGGGAACAAACATTAGGTCGCCTTACTAGAAACACACTCTGCTTTTGAGAAAAGAGCACTCTTCTACTCTTCTCTGTTTCCTATGTGGTCCGAACACTGAGCTTGCGCAGAACAAAAGAACTGTGCTTCCTACACACAGGGGCCATATCTAGTTCAACTCTGCTTAGCAAACTGACAAGAACAGTAGCTCCGCTTCAGTCCAATACACTGTACTTCCTGGGAACAGATGCGAGTGCTATTTGCACTATGTATGGAAATGGGAGCGCCATAGTGACTTTCCTTACCAGAAAACAACTCTTGCTCGTAGTACAAAAAATGCATGTGATTCAACTCCATTTAGGACTGGGAAACAAACGCTAGCTCTCCTTACAAGAAACACACTCTGCTTTTGAGAAAAGAGCACTCTTCTACTCTACTGTGTTTCCTATAGGGCCAGAACAGTGAGTTTGCTCAGAACAAAATTACTGTGCTTCCTACAAAAACGGCCATATCTAGTTCAATTCTGCTTAGGAAACTGACAAGAACAGTAGATCCTCTTCAGTCCAATACACTGTACATGCTGGGAACAGACGCCAGTGCTATTTGCCCTGTGTATGACAATGGGAGCACAACAGTGACTCTTTTTACCAGAAAACAACTCTTGCTCGTAGGACAAGAAACTGCATGTGATTCAACTCCGTTTAGGACTGGGAAACAAACGCTAGCTCGCCTTACAAGAAACACACTCTGCTTTTGAGAAAAGAGCACTCTTCTACTCTACTGTGTTTCCTATGGTGTCCGAACAGTGAGCTTGCTCAGAACAAATGAACTGTGCTTCCTACACACACGGTCCATGTCTAGTTCAACTCTGCTTAGGAAACTGACAAGAACAGTAGCTCCTCTTCAGTCCAATACACTGTACTTGCTGTGAACAGACGCGAGTGCTATTTGCACTGTGTATGGCAAAGGGAGCGCAATAGTGACTTTCCTTACCAGAAAACAACTCTTGCTCGTAGGACCAAAAACTGCATGTGATTCAACTCCATAGGACTGGGAAACAAACGCTAGCTCGCCTTACAAGAAACACACTCTGCTTTTGAGAAAAGAGCAGTCTTCTATTTTACTGTGGTTCATATGGGGTCCGAACATTGAGCTTGCTCAGAACAAAAGAACTGTGCTTCCTACACAGGGTCCATATCTAGTTCAACTCTGCTTAGGAAACTGACAAGAACAGTAGCTCCTCCTCAGTCCAATACACTGTACTTGCTGGGAACAGACGCGAGTGATATTTGCACTGTGTGTGGCAATGGGAGCGCAATAGTGACTTTGATTACAAGAAAACAACTCTTGCTCGTAGGACCAAAAACTGCATGTGATTCAACTCCATTTAGGACTGGGAAACAAACGCTAGCTCGCCTTACAAGAAACACACTCTGCTTTTGAGAAAAGAGCAGTCTTCTATTCTACTGTGGTTCATATGGGGTCCGAACATTGAACTTGCTCAGAACAAAAGAACTGGGCTTCCTACACACATGGGCCATATCTAGTTCAACTCTGCTTAGGAAACTGACAAGAACAGTAGCTCCTCTTCAGTCCAATACACTGTACTTGCTGGGAACAGACGCGAGTGCTATTTGCACTGTGTATGGCAATGGGAGCGCAATAGTGACTTTGATTACGAGAAAACAACTCTTGATCGTAGGACCAAAAACTGCATGAGATTCAACTCCATTTAGGACTGGGAAACAAACGCTGGCTTGCCTTGCAAGAAACACACTCTGCTTTTGAGAAAAGAGCAGTCTTCTATTTCACTGTGGTTCATATGGTGTCCGAACAGTGAGCTTGCTGAGAACAAAAGAACTGTGCTTCCTACACACATGGGCCATATCTAGTTCAACTCTGCTTAGGAAAGTGACAAGAACAGTAGCTCCTCTTCAGTTCAATACACTGTACTTGCTGGGAACAGACGCCAGTGCTCTTTGCACTGTGTTTGGCAAAGGGAGCGCAATAGTGACTTTCCTAACGAGAAAACAACTCTTGCTCGTAGGACCAAAAACTGCATGTGATTCAACTCCATTTAGGACTGGGAAACAAACGCTAGCTCGACTTACAAGAAACACACTCTGCTTTTGAGAAAAGAGCACTCTTCTACTCTACTGTGTTTCCTATAGGGCCAGAACAGTGAGCTTGCTCAGAACAAAAGAACTGTGCTTCATACAAATACGGCCATATCTAGTTCAATTCTGCTTAGGAAACTGAAAAGAACAGTAGATCCTCTTCAGTCCAATACACTGTACATGCTGGGAACAGACGCCAGTGCTATTTGCCCTGTGTCTGACAATGGGATCGGAATAGTGACTCTTCTTACCAGAAAACAACTCTTGCTCGTAGGACAATAAACTGCATGTGATTCAACTCCATTTAGGACTGGAAACCAAACGCTAGCTCGCCTTACAAGAAACACACTCTGCTTTTGAGAAAAGAGCACTCTTCTACTCGACTGATTTTCCTATGGTATCCGAACAGTGAGCTTGGTCAGAAAAAAAGAACTGTGCTTTCTACACACAGGGGCCATATCTAGTTCAACTCTGCTTAGGAAACTGACAAGAACAGTAGCTCCTCTTCAGTCCAATACACTGTACTTGCTGGGAACAGATGCGAGTGCTATTTGCACTGTGTATGGAAATGGGAGCGCAATAGTGACTTTCCTTACCAGAAAACAACTCTTGCTGGTAGGACCAGAAACTGCATGAGATTGAACTCCATTTAGGACTGGGAAACAAATGCTAGCTCGCCTTACAATAAACACACTCTGCTTTTGAGAAAAGAGCACTCTTCTACTATACTGTGTTTCCTATAGGGCCAGAACAGTGAGTTTGCTCAGAACAAAAGAACTGTGCTTCCTACAAATACGGCCATATCTAGTTCAATTCTGCTTAGGAAACTGACAAGAACAGTAGATCCTCTTCAGTCCAATACACTGTACATGTTGGGAACAGACGCCAGTGCTATTTGCCCTGTGTCTGACAATGGGAGCGCAATAGTGACTTTCCTTACCAGAAAACAACTCTTGCTCGTAGTACCAAAAACAGGATGTGATTCAACTCCATTTAGTACTGGGAAACAATCGCTAACATGCCTTACAAGAAACACACTCTTCTTTGAGAAAAGAGCACTCTTCTCCTCTACTGTGTTTCCTATGGGGTCCGAACAGTGAGCTTGCTCAGAACAAAAGAACTGTGCTTCCTACACACACGGGCCATATCTAGTTCAACTCTGCTTAGGAAACTGACAAGAACGGTAGCTCCTCTTCAGTCCAATACACTGTACTAGCTGGGAACAGACGAGAGTCCTATTTGTACTGTGTATAGAAAAAGGAGCGCAATAGTGACTCTTCTTATCAGAAAACACCTCTTCCTCGTAGGAACAAAAACTGCATGGGATTCAACTCCATTTCTGACTGGGGAACAAACATTAGGTCGCCTTACTAGAAACACACTCTGCTTTTGAGAAAAGAGCACTCTTCTACTCTTCTCTGTTTCCTATGTGGTCCGAACACTGAGCTTGCGCAGAACAAAAGAACTGTGCTTCCTACACACAGGGGCCATATCTAGTTCAACTCTGCTTAGCAAACTGACAAGAACAGTAGCTCCGCTTCAGTCCAATACACTGTACTTCCTGGGAACAGATGCGAGTGCTATTTGCACTATGTATGGAAATGGGAGCGCCATAGTGACTTTCCTTACCAGAAAACAACTCTTGCTCGTAGTACAAAAAATGCATGTGATTCAACTCCATTTAGGACTGGGAAACAAACGCTAGCTCTCCTTACAAGAAACACACTCTGCTTTTGAGAAAAGAGCACTCTTCTACTCTACTGTGTTTCCTATAGGGCCAGAACAGTGAGTTTGCTCAGAACAAAATTACTGTGCTTCCTACAAAAACGGCCATATCTAGTTCAATTCTGCTTAGGAAACTGACAAGAACAGTAGATCCTCTTCAGTCCAATACACTGTACATGCTGGGAACAGACGCCAGTGCTATTTGCCCTGTGTATGACAATGGGAGCACAACAGTGACTCTTTTTACCAGAAAACAACTCTTGCTCGTAGGACAAGAAACTGCATGTGATTCAACTCCGTTTAGGACTGGGAAACAAAGGCTAGCTCGCCTTACAAGAAACACACTCTGCTTTTGAGAAAAGAGCACTCTTCTACTCTACTGTGTTTCCTATGGTGTCCGAACAGTGAGCTTGCTCAGAACAAATGAACTGTGCTTCCTACACACACGGTCCATGTCTAGTTCAACTCTGCTTAGGAAACTGACAAGAACAGTAGCTCCTCTTCAGTCCAATACACTGTACTTGCTGTGAACAGACGCGAGTGCTATTTGCACTGTGTATGGCAAAGGGAGCGCAATAGTGACTTTCCTTACCAGAAAACAACTCTTGCTCGTAGGACCAAAAACTGCATGTGATTCAACTCCATAGGACTGGGAAACAAACGCTAGCTCGCCTTACAAGAAACACACTCTGCTTTTGAGAAAAGAGCAGTCTTCTATTTTACTGTGGTTCATATGGGGTCCGAACATTGAGCTTGCTCAGAACAAAAGAACTGTGCTTCCTACACAGGGTCCATATCTAGTTCAACTCTGCTTAGGAAACTGACAAGAACAGTAGCTCCTCCTCAGTCCAATACACTGTACTTGCTGGGAACAGACGCGAGTGATATTTGCACTGTGTGTGGCAATGGGAGCGCAATAGTGACTTTGATTACAAGAAAACAACTCTTGCTCGTAGGACCAAAAACTGCATGTGATTCAACTCCATTTAGGACTGGGAAACAAACGCTAGCTCGCCTTACAAGAAACACACTCTGCTTTTGAGAAAAGAGCAGTCTTCTATTCTACTGTGGTTCATATGGGGTCCGAACATTGAACTTGCTCAGAACAAAAGAACTGGGCTTCCTACACACATGGGCCATATCTAGTTCAACTCTGCTTAGGAAACTGACAAGAACAGTAGCTCCTCTTCAGTCCAATACACTGTACTTGCTGGGAACAGACGCGAGTGCTATTTGCACTGTGTATGGCAATGGGAGCGCAATAGTGACTTTGATTACGAGAAAACAACTCTTGCTCGTAGGACCAAAAACTGCATGAGATTCAACTCCATTTAGGACTGGGAAACAAACGCTGGCTTGCCTTGCAAGAAACACACTCTGCTTTTGAGAAAAGAGCAGTCTTCTATTTCACTGTGGTTCATATGGTGTCCGAACAGTGAGCTTGCTGAGAACAAAAGAACTGTGCTTCCTACACACATGGGCCATATCTAGTTCAACTCTGCTTAGGAAAGTGACAAGAACAGTAGCTCCTCTTCAGTTCAATACACTGTACTTGCTGGGAACAGACGCCAGTGCTCTTTGCACTGTGTATGGCAAAGGGAGCGCAATAGTGACTTTCCTAACGAGAAAACAACTCTTGCTCGTAGGACCAAAAACTGCATGTGATTCAACTCCATTTAGGACTGGGAAACAAACGCTAGCTCGACTTACAAGAAACACACTCTGCTTTTGAGAAAAGAGCACTCTTCTACTCTACTGTGTTTCCTATAGGGCCAGAACAGTGAGCTTGCTCAGAACAAAAGAACTGTGCTTCATACAAATACGGCCATATCTAGTTCAATTCTGCTTAGGAAACTGAAAAGAACAGTAGATCCTCTTCAGTCCAATACACTGTACATGCTGGGAACAGACGCCAGTGCTATTTGCCCTGTGTCTGACAATGGGATCGGAATACTGACTCTTCTTACCAGAAAACAACTCTTGCTCGTAGGACAATAAACTGCATGTGATTCAACTCCATTTAGGACTGGAAACCAAACGCTAGCTCGCCTTACAAGAAACACACTCTGCTTTTGAGAAAAGAGCACTCTTCTACTCGACTGATTTTCCTATGGTATCCGAACAGTGAGCTTGGTCAGAAAAAAAGAACTGTGCTTTCTACACACAGGGGCCATATCTAGTTCAACTCTGCTTAGGAAACTGACAAGAACAGTAGCTCCTCTTCAGTCCAATACACTGTACTTGCTGGGAACAGATGCGAGTGCTATTTGCACTGTGTATGGAAATGGGAGCGCAATAGTGACTTTCCTTACCAGAAAACAACTCTTGCTCGTAGGACCAGAAACTGCATGGGATTCAACTCCATTTAGGACTGGGAAACAAACACTAGCTCCCATTACAAGAAACACACTCTGCTTTTGAGAAAAGAGCACTTTTCTACTCTACTGTGTTTCCTATAGGGCCAGAACAGTGAGTTTGCTCAGAACAAAAGAACTGTGCTTCCTACAAATACGGCCTTATCTAGTTCAATTCTGCTTAGGAAACTGACAAGAACAGTTGATCCTCTTCTGTCCAATACACTGTACATGCTGGGAACAGACGCCAGTTCTATTTGCCCTGTGTATGAAAATGGAGGCACAATAGTGACTCTTCTTACCAGAAAACAACTCTTGCTCATAGGACAAGAAACTGCATGTGATTCAACTCCATTTAGGACTGGGAAACAAATGCTAGCTCGCTTTACAAGAAACACACTCTGCTTTTGAGAAAAGAGCACTCTTCTACTCTACTGTGTTTCCTATGGGGTCCGAACAGTGAGGTTGCTCAGAACAAAAGAACTGGGCTTCCTACACACACGGGCCATATCTAGTTCAACTCTGCTTAGGAAACTGACAAGAACAGTAGCTC
The DNA here is from genome assembly GCF_949786415.1 of Peromyscus eremicus. Taxonomy (NCBI): domain Eukaryota; kingdom Metazoa; phylum Chordata; class Mammalia; order Rodentia; family Cricetidae; genus Peromyscus; species Peromyscus eremicus. The sequence goes on along the minus strand of NW_026736746.1, from coordinate 27,412 downwards.
CTCTTCAGTCCAATACACTGAAATTGCTGGAACAGATGCAAGTGCTATTTGCACTGTGTATGGCAATGGGAGCACAATAGTGACTTTGCTTACGAGAAAACAACTCTTGCTCATAGGACCAAAAACTGCATGTGATTCAACTCCATTTACGACTGGGAAACAAACTCTAGCTCGCCTTACAAGAAACACACTCTGCTTTTGAGAAAAGAGCACTCTTCTATTCTACTGTGGTTCATATGGGGTCCGAACACTGAGCTTGCTCAGAACAAATGAACTGTGCTTCCTACACACACGGGCCATATCTAGTTCAACTCTGCTTAGGAAACTGACAAGAACAGTAGCTCCTCTTCAGTCCAATACACTGTACTTGCTGGGAACAGACACGAGTGCTATTTTAACTGTGTATGGCAATGATAGTGCAATATTGACTTTCCTTACCAGAAAACAACTCTTGCTCGTAGGACCAGAAACTGTATGTGATTCAACTCCATTTAGGACTGGGAAACAAACGCTAGCTCGCCTTACCAGAAACACACTCTGCTTTTGAGAAAAGAGCACTCTTCTACTCTAATGTGTTTTCTATGGGGTCCGAACATTGAGCTTGTTCAGAACAACAGAACTGTGCTTCCTACACACAGGGGCCATATCTAGTTCAGCTCTGCTTAGGAAACCGACAAGAACAGTAGCTCCGCTTCAGTCCAATACACTGTACTTGCTGGGAACAGACGCCAGTGCTATTTGCCCTGTTTATGACAATGGGAGCGTAATAGTGACTCTTTTTACCACAAAACAACTCTTGCTCGTAGGACAAAAAAATGCATGAGTTTCAACTCCATTTAGGACTGGGAAACAAACGCTAGCTCGCCTTACAAGAAACACACTCTGCTTTTGAGAAAAGAGCAGTCTTCTATTTTACTGTGGTTCATATGGGGTCCGAACATTGAGCTTGCTCAGAACAAAAGAACTGTGCTTCCTACACAGGGTCCATATCTAGTTCAACTCTGCTTAGGAAACTGACAAGAACAGTAGCTCCTCCTCAGTCCAATACACTGTACTTGCTGGGAACAGACGCCAGTGCTATTTGCCCTGTGTATGACAATGGGAGCACAATAGTGACTCTTCTTACCAGAAAACAACTCTTGCTCATAGGACCAGAAACTGCATGGGATTCAACTCCATTTAGGACTGGGAAACAAACACTAGCTCGCATTACAAGAAACACAATCTCCTTTTGAGAAAAGAGCACTCTTCTACTCCAATGTGTTTCCTATGGGGTCCGAACAGTGAGCTTGCTCAGAACAAAAGAACTGTGCTTCCTACACACAGGGGCCATATCCAGTTCAACTCTGCTTAGGAAACTGACAAGAACAGTAGCTCCTCTTCAGTCCAATACACTGTACTTGCTGGGAACAGATGCAAGTGCTATTTGCACTGTGTATGGCATTGGGAGCACAATAGTGACTTTCCTTACCGAAAACAACTCTTGCTCTTAGGACCAAAAACTGCATGTGATTCAACTCCATTTAGGACTGGGAAACAAACACTAGCTCGCCTTACAAGAAACACAGTCTTCTTTTTGAGTAAAGAGCACTCTTCTACTCTACTGTGTTTTCTATGGGGTCCGAACAGTGAGCTTGCTGAGAACAAAAGAACTGTGCTTCCTACACACTCACGCCATATCTAATTCAACTCTGCTTAGGAAAATGACATGAACAGTAGCTCCTCTTCAGTCCAATACACTGTACTTGCTGGGAACAGATGGGAGTGCTATTTGCACTGTGTATAGCAATGGGAGCGCAATAGTGACTTTCCTTACCAGAAAACAACTCTTGCGTGTAGGACCAGAAACTGTATGTGATTCAACTCCATTTAGGACTTGGAAACAAACGCTAGCTCGCCTTAAAAGAAACACACTCTGCTTTTGAGAAAACATCACTCTTCTACTCTACTGTGTTTCCTATAGCGCCAGAACAGTGAGCTTGCTCAGAACAAAAGAACTGTGCTTCCTACACAAACGGGCCATATCTAGTTCAACTCTGCTTAGGGAACTAACAAGAACAGTAGCTCCTCTTCAGTCCAATACACTGTACTTGCTGGGAACAGACGCGAGTGCTATTTGCACTGTGAACAGCAATGGGAGCACAATAGTGACTCTTCTTACCAGAAAACAACTCTTGCTCTTAGGACCAGAAACTGCATGTGATTCAACTCCATTTAGGACTGGGAAACAAACACTAGCTCGCCTTACAGGAAACAGACTCTGCTTTTGAGGAAAGAGCACTCTTCTACTCTACTGTGTTTCCTGTAGGGCCAGAACAGTGAGCTTGCTCAGAACAAAAGAACTGTGCTTCCTACACACACGGGCCATATCTAGTTCAATTCTGCTTAGGAAACTGACAAGAACAGTAGATCCTCTTCAGTCCAATACACTGTACTTGTTGGGAACAGACACGAGTGCTATTTGCACTGTGTATGGCAAAGGGAGAGCAATAGTGACTCTTATTACGAGAAAACAACTCTTGCTCGTAGGACCAGAAACTGCATGTGTATTTCAACTCCATTTAGGACTGGGAAACAAATGCTAGCTCGCCTTACAAGAAACACACTCTGCTTTTGAGAAAAGAGCACTCTTCTACTCTAATGTGTTTCCTATAGGACCAGAACAGTGAGCTTGCTCAGAACAAAAGAACTGTGCTTTTTACACATGGCCATATCTAGTTCAATTCTGCTCAGGAAACTGACAAGAACAGCAGATCCTCTTCAGTCCAATACACTGTACTTGCTGGGAACAGACGCCAGTGCTATTTGCATTGTGTATGAAAATGGGAGCGCAATAGTGACTCTTCTTACCAGAAAACAAATCTTGCTCGTAGGACCAGAAACTGCATGTGTATTTCAACTCCATTTAGGACTGGGAAACAAATGCTAGTTCACCTTACAAGAAACACACTCTGCTTTTGAGAAAAGAGCACTCTTCTACTCTACTGGGTTTCCTATGGGGTTCGAACAGTGAGCTTGGTCAGAACAAAAGAAGTGTGCTTCCTACACACACGGGACATATCTAGTTCAACTCTGCTTAGGAAACTGACAAGAACAGTAGCTCCTCTTCAGACCAATACACTGTACTTGCGTTAAACAAACGCGAGTGCTATATGTACTGTGTATGGCAATGGGAGCGCAATACTGACTCTTCTTACCAGAAAACAACTCTTGCTCGTAGGACCAAAAACTGCATTTGATTCAACTCCATTTAGGACTGAGAAACAAATGCTAGCTCGCCTTAGAAGAAACGCACTCTGCTTTTGAGAAAAGAGCCCTTTTCTACTATACTGTGTTTTTCATAGGGACAGAACAGTGAGCTTGCTCAGAACAAAAGAACTGTGCTTCCTACACACACGGGCCATATCTAGTTCAATTCTGCTTACAAGACTGACAAGAACAGTAGCCTCTCTTCAGTCCAATACACTGTACTTGCTGGGAACAGACGCGAGTGCTATTTGTACTGTGTATGGCAAAGGGAGCACAAAATGGACTCTCATTACCAAAAAACAACTCTTGCTCGTAGGACCAGAAACTGCATGTGTATTTCAACTCCATTTAGGACTGGGAAACAAACGCTAGCTCGCCTTACAAGAAACACACTCTGCTTTTGACAAAAGAGCACACTTCTGCTCTACTGTGTTTCCTATGGTTCCAAACAGAGAACTTGCTCAGAACAAACGAACTGTGCTTCCTACACTCGGGCCATATCTAGTTCATCTCTGCTGAGGAAACTGAGAAGAGAAGTAGCTCCTCTTCAGTCCAATACACTGTACTTGCTGGCAACAGATGCCAGTGCTATTTCACTGTGTATGGCAATGGGAGCGCAATAGTGACTTTCCTTACCAGAAAGCAACTCTTGCTCGTAGGACCAAAAACTGCATGTGATTCAACTCCATTTAGGACTGGGAAACCAATGCTACCTCGCCTTACAAGTAACACACTCTGCTTTTGAGGAAGGAGCACTCTTCTACTCTACTGTGTTTCCTTTAGTGCCAGAACAGTGAGCTTGCTCAGAACAAAAGAACTGTGCTTCCTACACACACGGCCATATCTAGTTCAATTCTCCTTAGGAAACTGACAAGAACAGTAGATCATCTTCAGTCCAATACACTGTACTTGCTGGGAACAGATGCGAGTGCTATTTGCACTGTGTATGGCAATGGGAGAGCAATAGTGACTCTTCATACCACAAAACAACGCTTGCTCATAGGACCAGAAACTGCATGAGATTCAACTCCATTTAAGACTGGGAAACAAACGCAAGCTCGCCTTACAAGAAACACACTCTGCTTTTGAGAAAAGAGCACTCTTCTACTCTACTGTGTTTCCTATAGGACCAGAACAGTGAGCTTGCTCAGAACAAAAGAACTGTGCTTCCTAGACACGGGCCATATCTAGTTCAATTCTGCTCAGGAAACTGACAAGAACAGTAGCTCCTCTTCAGTCCAATACACTGTACTTGCTGAAAACAGACGCGAGTGCTATTTGCTCTGTGTATGGCAATTGGAGTGCAATAGTGACTCTTCTTACCAGAAAACAACTCTTGCTCATAAGACCAAAAAATGCATTTGATTCAACTCCATTTAGGACTGGGAAACAAACCCTAGCTTGCCTTACAAGAAACACACTGTGCTTTTGAGAAAAGAGCACTCTTCTACTCTACTGTGTTTCCTATGGGGTCCGATCAGTGAGCTTGCTGAGAAAAAAAGAACTGTGCTTCCTACACACACGGGCCATATGTAGTTCAACTCTGCTTAGGAAACTCACAAGAACAGTAGCTCCTCTTCAGTCCAATACACTGTACTTGCTGGGAACAGACGCGAGGGCTATTTGAACTGTGTACGGAAATGGGAGCGCAATAGTGACTCTTCTTACCAGAAAACAACTCTTGCTCATAGGACCAGAAACTGCATGTGATTTACTCCATTTAGAACTGGGAAACAAACACTAGCTTGCCTTACAAGAAACACTTTCTGCTTTTGAGAAAGGAGCACTCTTCTACTCTACTGTGTTTCCTATAGGGCCAGAACAGTGAGCTTGCTGAGAACAAAAGAACTGTGCTTCCTACACACACGTTCCATATCTAGTTCAACTCTGCTTAGGAAACTGACAAGAAGAGTAGCTCCTCTTCAGTCCAATACAGTGTACATGCTGGGAACAGACGCGAGTGCTATTTGCACTGTGTACGGCAATGGGAGCACAATAGTGACTCTTCTTACCAGAAAACAACTCTTGCTCCTAGGACCAGAAACTGCATGTGATTCAGCTCTATTTTGGACTGGGAAACAAACGCTAGCTCGCCTGACATGAAACACACTCAGTTTTTTAGAAAAGAGCACTCTTCTACTCTACAGTGTTTCCTATAGGGCCAGAACAGTGAGCTTTCTCTGAACAAAAGAACTATGCTTCCTACACACATGGGCCATATCTAGTTCAATTCTGCTTTGGAAACTGACGAGAACAGTAGCTTCTCTTCAGTCCAATACACTGTACTTGCTTCGAACAGACGCGAGTGCTATTTGCACTGTGTATGGAAATGGAGCGCAATAGTGACTTTCCTTACCAAAAAACAACTCTTGCTCGTAGGACCAAAAACTGCATGTGATTCAACTCCATTTAGGACTGGGAAACAAACACTAGCTCGCCTTACAAGAAACACAGTCTTCTTTTTGAGTAAAGAGCACTCTTCTACTCTACTGTGTTTTCTATGGGGTTCGAACAGTGAGCTTGCTGAGAACAAAAGAACTGTGCTTCCTACACACTCACGCCATATCTAATTCAACACTGCTTAGGAAAATGACATGAACAGTAGCTCCTCTTCAGTCCAATACACTGTACTTGCTGGGAACAGATGCGAGTGCTATTTGCACTGTGTATAGCAATGGGAGCACAATAGTGACTTTCCTTACCAGAAAACAACTCTTGCGTGTAGGACCAGAAACTGCATGTGATTCAACTCCATTTAGGACTTGGAAACACACGCTAGCTCGCCTTAAAAGAAACACACTCTGCTTTTGAGAAAACATCACTCTTCTACTCTAATGTGTTTCCTATAGCGCCAGAACAGTGAGCTTGCTCAGAACAAAAGAACTGTGCTTCCTACACAAACGGGCCATATCTAGTTCAACTCTGCTTAGGGAACTAACAAGAACAGTAGCTCCTCTTCAGTCCAATACACTGTACTTGCTGGGAACAGACGCCAGTGCTATTTGCATTGTGTATGAAAATGGGAGCGCAATAGTGACTCTTCTTACCAGAAAACAAATCTTGCTCGTAGGACCAGAAACTGCATGTGTATTTCAACTCCATTTAGGACTGGGAAACAAATGCTAGCTCACCTTACAAGAAACACACTCTGCTTTTGAGAAAAGAGCACTCTTCTACTCTACTGTGTTTCCTATGGGGTTCGAACAGTGAGCTTGGTCAGAACAAAAGAAGTGTGCTTCCTACACACACGGGCCATATCTAGTTCAACTCTGCTTAGGAAACTGACAAGAACAGTAGCTCCTCTTCAGACCATTACACTGTACTTGCATTAAACAAACGCGAGTGCTATATGTACTGTGTATGGCAATGGGAGCGCAATACTGACTCTTCTTACCAGAAAACAACTCTTGCTCGTAGGACCAAAAACTGCATTTGATTCAACTCCATTTAGGACTGAGAAACAAATGCTAGCTCGCCTTAGAAGAAACACACTCTGCTTTTGAGAAAAGAGCCCTTTTCTACTCTACTGTGTTTTTCATAGGGACAGAACAGTGAGCTTGCTCAGAACAAAAGAACTGTGCTTCCTACACACACGGGCCATATCTAGTTCAATTCTCCTTAGGAAACTGACAAGAACAGTAGATCCTTTTCAGTCCAATACACTGTACTTACTGGGAACAGACGCCAGTGCTATTTGCCCTGTGTATGACAATGGGAGCACAATAGTGACTCTTCTTACCAAAAAACAACTCTTGCTCGTAGGACCAGAAACTGCATGTGATTCAACTCCATTTAGGATTGGGAAAAACGCTAGCTCGCCTTACAAGAAACACACTCTGCTTTTGAGAATAGGGCACACATCTACTCTACTGTGTTTCCTATGGGGTCCAAACAGTGAGCTTGCTCAGAACAAAAGAACTGTGCTTCCTACACACACGGGTCATATCTAGTTAAACTCTGCTTAGGAAACTGACAAGAACAGTAGCTCCTCTTCAGTCCAATACACTGCACTTGCTGGGCACATACGCGAGTGCTCTTTGCACTGTGTACAGCAATGGGAGCGCAATAGTTACTCTTCTTACCAGAAAACAACTCTTGTTCATAGGACCAGAAAGTGAATGTCATTCAACTCCATTTAGGAATGGGAAACAAACGATAGCTCACCTTACAAGAAACACACTCTTCTTCTTGAGTAAAGTACAATCTTCAACTCTACTTTGATTACTATGGGGTCCGAATTGTGAGGTTGCTGAGAACAAAAGAACTGGGCTTCCTACACACTCGCGCCATATCTAATTCAACTCTGCTTAGGAAAATGACAAGAACATTAGCTCCTCTTCAGCCCAATACACTGTACTTGATGGGAACAGATGCGAGGGCTATTTGCACTGTGTATGGCAATGGGAGCACAATAGTGACTTTCCTTACCAGAAAACAACTCTTGCGTGTAGGACCAAAAACTGCATGTGATTCAACTCCATTTAGAACTTGGAAACAAACGCTAGCTCGCCTTACAAGAAACACACTCTGCTTTTGAGAAAACAGCACTCTTCTACTCTACTGTGTTTCCTATAGCGCCAGAACAGTGAGCTTGCTCAGAACAAAAGAACTGTGCTTCCTACACATGGCCATATCTAGTTCAGTTTTGCTTAGGAAACTGACAAGAACAGTAGATCCTCTTCAGTCCAATACACTGTAGTTGCTGGGAACAGACGCCAGTGCTATTTGCATTGTGTATGACAATGGGAGCGCAATAGTGACTCTTCTTACCAAAAAACAATTCTTGCTCCTAGGACCAGAAACTGCATGTGATTCAACTACATTTAGGACTGGGAAACAAACGCTAGCTCGACTTACAAGAAACACACTCTGCTTTTGAGGAAAGAGCACACTTCTACTCTACTGTGTTTCCTATAGCGCCAGAACAGTGAGCTTGCTGAGTACAAAAGAACTGTGCTTCCTACACACATGGGCCATATCTAGTTCAACTCTGCTTAGGAACCTGACAAGAACAGTAGATCCTCTTCAGTCCAATACACTGTACATGCTGGGAACAGAAGCCAGTGCTCTTTGTGCTGTGTATGACAATGGGAGCGCAATAGTGACTCTTCTTACCAGAAAACAACTCTTGCTTGTAGGACCAGAAACTGCATGTGATTCAACTCCATTTAGGACTAGGAAACAAACACTAGCTCGCCTTACAAGAAACACACTCTGCTTTTGAGAAAAGAGCACTCTTTTACTCTACTGTGTTTCCTATAGGGCCTGAACAGTGAGCTTGCTCAGAAGAAAAGAACTGTGCTTCCTACACACACGGGCCATATCTAGTTTAACTCTGCTTAGGAAACTGACAAGAACAGTAGATCCTCTTCAGTCCAATACACTGCACTTGCTGGGAACATACGCGAGTGCTATTTGCACTGTGTACAGCAATGGGAGCGCAATCGTTACTCTTCTTACCAGAAAACAACTCTTGTTCGTAGGACCAGAAAGTGAATGTCATTCAACTCCATTTAGGACTGGGAAACAAACGCTAGCTCACCTTACAAGAAACACACTCTTCTTCTTGAGTAAAGTACACTCTTCAACTCTACTGTGATTTCTATGGGGTCCGAACTGTGAGGTTGCTGAGAACAAAAGAACTGTGCTTCCTACACACTCGCGCCATATCTAATTCAACTCTTCTTAGGAAAATGACAAGAACATTAGCTCCTCTTCAGCCCAATACACTGTGCTTACTGGGAACAGACGCCAGTGCCATTTGCCCTGTGTAAGACAATGGCAGCGCAATAGTGACTCTTCTTACCACAAAACAACTCTTCCCCGTAGGAAAAGAAACTGCATGTGATTCAACTCCATTTAGGATTGAGAAACAAACGCTAGCTCGCCTTACAAGAAACACACTCTGCTTTTGAGAGTAGGGCACACATCTACTCTACTGTGTTTCCTATGGGTTCCAAACAGTGAGCTTGCTCAGAACAAAAGAACTGTGCTTCCTACACACACGGGTCATATTTAGTTCAACTCTGCTTAGGAAACTGACAAGAACAGTAGCTCCTCTTCAGTCCAATACACTGTACTTGCTGGCAACAGACGCGAGAGCTATTTGCACTGTGTATGGCAATGGGAGCACAATAGTGAGTTTCCTTACCAGAAAACAACTCTTGCTCGTAGGACGTGAAACTGCATGTGATTCAACTCCATTTAGGACTGGGAAACAAACGTTAGCTCGCCTTACAAGAAACACACTCTGCTTTTGAGGAAAGAGAACACTTCTACGCTACTGTGTTTCCTATAGGGCCAGAACAGTGAGCTTGCTGAGTACAAAAGAACTGTGCTTCCTACACACACCAGCCATACCTAGTTCAACTCTGCTTAGGAAACTGACAAGAAAAGTAGCTCCTCTTCAGTCCAATACACTGTACTTGCTGGGAACAGACGCGAGTGCTATTTGTACTGTGTATGGCAATGGGAGCGCAATAGTGACTCTTCTTACCAGAAAACAACTCTTGCTCATAGGACCAACAACTGCATTTGATTCAACTCCATTTAGGACTGGGAAACAAACGCTAGCTCGCCTTACAAGAAACACACTCTGCTTTTGAGAAAAGAGCATTGTACTACTCTGCTGTGTTAACTATAGGGCCAGAACAGTGAGCTTGCTCAGACAAAAGAACTGTGCTTCCTACACACACGGTCCATATCTAGTTCAACTCTGCCTAGGAAACTGACAAGAACAGTAGCTCCTCTTCAGTCCAATACACTGTACTTAATGGGAACAGACGCTAGTGCTATTTGTACTGTGTACGGCAATGGGAGCACAATAGTGACTCTACTTACCAGAAAACAACTCTTGCTCTTAGGACCTGAAACTGCATTTGATTCAATCCACTTAGGACTGGAAAACAAACGCTAGCTTGCCTTACAAGAAACACACTCTGCTTTTGTGAAAAGAGCTCTCTTCTACTCTACTGTGTTTCCTATGGGGTCCAAACAGTGAGCTTGCTCAAAACAAAAGAATTGTGCTTCCTGCACGCACGGGTCATATCTAGTTCAACTCTGCTTAGGAAACTGACAAGAACAATAGCTCCTCTTCAGTCCAATACACTGTACTTGCTGGGAACAGACGCGAGTGCTATTTGCACTGTGTATGGCAATGGGAGCGCAATAGTGACTTTCCTTACCAGAAAACAACTCTTGCTCGTAGGACCAGAAACTGCATGTGATTCAACTCCATTTAGGACTGGGAAACAAACGCTAGCTCGCCTTACAAGAAACACACTCTGCTTTTGAGAAAAGAGTACTCTTCTACTCTACTGTGTTTCCTATAGGGCCAGAACAGTGAGCTTGCTCAGAACAAAAGAATTGTGCTTCCTACACACACGGGCCGTATCTAGTTCAATTCTTCTTAGGAAACTGACAAGAACAGTAGATCCTATTCAGTCCAATACACTGTACATGCTGTGTACAGACGCCAGTGCTATTTGCACTGTGTATGGCAATGGGAGCGCAATAGTGACTCTTTTTACCAGAAAACATCCCTTGCTCGTAGGACCAGAAACTGCATGTGATTCAACTCCATGTAGGACTGGGAAACAAACGCTAGCTCGACATACAAGAAACACACTCTGCTTTTGAGAAAAGAGCACTCTTCTACTCTACTGTGTTTCCTATGGGGTCCAAACAGTGAGCTTGCTCAGAACAAACGAACTTTGCTTCCTACACACACGGGCCATATCTAGTTCAATTCTGCTTAGGAAACTGACAAGAACAGTAGCTCCTCTTCAGTCCAATACACTGTACTTGCTGGAAACAGACGGGAGTGCTAATTGCACTGTGTATGGCAATGGAAGCACAATAGTGACTTTCCTTACCAGAAAATAACTCTTGCTCATAGGAACGGAAACTGCATGTGATTCAACTCCATTTAGGACTGGGAAACAAACGCTAGCTCGCCTTACAAGAAACACACTCTGCTTTTGAGAAAAATGCACTCTTCTACTCTACTGTGTTTCCTATGATGTTCGAAATGTGAGCTTGCTCAGAACAAAAGAACTGTGCTTCCTACACACACGGGCCATATCTAGTTCAACTCTGCTTAGGAAACTGACAAGAACAGCAGATCCTCTTCAGTCCAATACACTGTACTTGCTGGGAACAGACGCCAGTGCCATTTGCCCTGTGTAAGACAATGGCAGCGCAATAGTGACTCTTCTTACCACAAAACAACTCTTCCCCGTAGGAAAAGAAACTGCATGTGTATTTCAACTCCATTTAGGACTGGGAAACAAATGCTAGTTCACCTTACAAGAAACACACTCTGCTTTTGAGAAAAGAGCACTCTTCTACTCTACTGTGTTTCCTATGGGGTTCGAACAGTGAGCTTGGTCAGAACAAAAGAAGTGTGCTTCCTACACACACGGGACATATCTAGTTCAACTCTGCTTAGGAAACTGACAAGAACAGTAGCTCCTCTTCAGACCAATACACTGTACTTGCGTTAAACAAACGCGAGTGCTATATGTACTGTGTATGGCAATGGGAGCGCAATACTGACTCTTCTTACCAGAAAACAACTCTTGCTCGTAGGACCAAAAACTGCATTTGATTCAACTCCATTTAGGACTGAGAAACAAATGCTAGCTCGCCTTAGAAGAAACACACTCTGCTTTTGAGAAAAGAGCCCTTTTCTACTATACTGTGTTTTTCATAGGGACAGAACAGTGAGCTTGCTCAGAACAAAAGAACTGTGCTTCCTACACACACGGGCCATATCTAGTTCAATTCTGCTTACAAGACTGACAAGAACAGTAGCCTCTCTTCAGTCCAATACACTGTACTTGCTGGGAACAGACGCGAGTGCTATTTGTACTGTGTATGGCAAAGGGAGCACAAAATGGACTCTCATTACCAGAAAACAACTCTTGCTCGTAGGACCAGAAACTGCATGTGTATTTCAACTCCATTTAGGACTGGGAAACAAACGCTAGCTCGCCTTACAAGAAACACACTCTGCTTTTGACAAAAGAGCACACTTCTGCTCTACTGTGTTTCCTATGGTTCCAAACAGAGAACTTGCTCAGAACAAACGAACTGTGCTTCCTACACTCGGGCCATATCTAGTTCATCTCTGCTGAGGAAACTGAGAAGAGAAGTAGCTCCTCTTCAGTCCAATACACTGTACTTGCTGGCAACAGATGCCAGTGCTATTTCACTGTGTATGGCAATGGGAGCGCAATAGTGACTTTCCTTACCAGAAAGCAACTCTTGCTCTTAGGACCAAAAACTGCATGTGATTCAACTCCATTTAGGACTGGGAAACCAATGCTACCTCGCCTTACAAGTAACACACTCTGCTTTTGAGGAAGGAGCACTCTTCTACTCTACTGTGTTTCCTTTAGTGCCAGAACAGTGAGCTTGCTCAGAACAAAAGAACTGTGCTTCCTACACACACGGCCATATCTAGTTCAATTCTCCTTAGGAAACTGACAAGAACAGTAGATCATCTTCAGTCCAATACACTGTACTTGCTGGGAACAGATGCGAGTGCTATTTGCACTGTGTATGGCAATGGGAGAGCAATAGTGACTCTTCATACCACAAAACAACTCTTGCTCATAGGACCAGAAACTGCATGAGATTCAACTCCATTTAAGACTGGGAAACAAACGCAAGCTCGCCTTACAAGAAACACACTCTGCTTTTGAGAAAAGAGCACTCTTCTACTCTACTGTGTTTCCTATAGGACCAGAACAGTGAGCTTGCTCAGAACAAAAGAACTGTGCTTCCTAGACACGGGCCATATCTAGTTCAATTCTGCTCAGGAAACTGACAAGAACAGTAGCTCCTCTTCAGTCCAATACACTGTACTTGCTGGGAACAGATGCGAGTGCTATTTGCACTGTGTATAGCAATGGGAGCACAATAGTGACTTTCCTTACCAGAAAACAACTCTTGCGTGTAGGACCAGAAACTGCATGTGATTCAACTCCATTTAGGACTTGGAAACACACGCTAGCTCGCTTAAAAGAAACACACTCTGCTTTTGAGAAAACATCACTCTTCTACTCTAATGTGTTTCCTATAGCGCCAGAACAGTGAGCTTGCTCAGAACAAAAGAACTGTGCTTCCTACACAAACGGGCCATATCTAGTTCAACTCTGCTTAGGAAACTGAAAAGAACAGAACATCCTCTTCAGTCCAATACGCTGTACATGCTGGGTACAGACGCCAGTGCTATTTGCACTGTGTATGGCAATGGGGAGCGCAATAGTGACTCTTCTTACCAGGAAAACAACTCTTGCTCGTAGGACCAGAAACTGCATGTGATTCAACTCCATTTAGGACTGGGAAACAAACCCTAGCTCGTCTTACAAGAAACACACTCTGCTTTTGAGAAAAGAGCACTCTTCTACTCTACTGTGTTTCCTATGGGGTCCAAACAGTGAGCTTGCTCCAGAACAAAAGAACTGTGCTTCCTACACACACGGGCCATATCTAGTTTCAATTCTGCTTAGGAAACTGACAACAACAGTAGCTCCTCTTCAGTCCAATACACTGTACTTGCTGGGAACAGACGCTAGTGCTATTTGCACTGTGTATGGCAATGGGAGCGCAATAGTGACTTTCCTTACCAGAAAACAACTCTTGCTCGTAGGAACGGAAACTGCATGTGATTCAACTCCATTTAGGACTGGGAAACAAACTCTAGCTCGCCTTAGAAGAAACACACTCTGCTTTGGAGGGAAAGAGCACTCTTCTACTCTACTGTGGTTTCCTATAGGGCCAGAACAGTGAGCTTGCTGAGTACAAAAGAACTGTGCTTAATACACACACGGGCCATATCTAGTTCAACTCTGCTTAGGAAACTGACAATGAACAGTAGCTCCTCTTCAGTCCAATACACTGTACATGCTGTGTACAGACACCAGTGCTATTTGCACTGTGTATGGCAATGGGAGCACAATAGTGACTCTTCTTACCAGAAAACATCCATTGCTCGTAGGACCAGAAACTGCATGTGATTCAACTCCATGTAGGACTGGGAAACAAACGCTAGCTCGCCATACAAGAAACACACTCTGCTTTTGAGAAAAGAGCACTCTTCTACTCTACTGTGTTTCCTATGGGGTCCAAACAGTGAGCTTGCTCAGAACAAAATAACTGTGCTTCCTACACACACGGACCATATCTAATTCAATTCTGCTTAGGAAACTGACGAAAACAGTAGATCCTCTTCAGTCTAATACACTGTACATGCTGGGTAACAGACGCCAGTGCTATTTGCACTGTGTATGGCAATGGGAGCACAATAGTGACTCTTCTTACCAGAAAACAACTCTTGCTCGTAGGACCAGAAATTGCATGTGATTCAACTCCATTTGGGACTGGGGAAACAAACGCTAGCTTGCCATACAAGAAACACACTCTGCTTCTGAGAAAAGAGCTCTCTTCTACCTGACTGTGTTTTCCTATGGGGTCCAAACAGTGAGCTTGCTCAGAACAAAAGAACTGTGCTTCCTACAGACACGGGCCATATCTAGTTCAATTCTGCTTAGGAAACTGACAAGAACAGTAGCTCCTCTTCAGTCCAATACACTGTACTTGCTGGGAACAGAAGGGAGTGCTAATTGCACTGTGTATGGCAATGGGAGCGCAATAGTGACTTTCCTTACCAGAAAATAACTCTTGTTCGTAGGAACGGAAACTGCATGTGATTCAACTCTATTTATGACCGCGAAACAAACGCTAGCTCGCCTTACAAAAAACACACTCTGCTTTTGAGGAAAGAGCACTCTTCTACTCTACTGTGTTTCCTATAGGGCCAGAACAGTGAGCTTGCTGAGTACAAAAGAACTGTGCTTCCTACACACATGGGCCATATCTAGTTCAACTCTGCTTAGGAACCTGACAAGAACAGTAGATCCTCTTTAGTCCAATACACTGTACATGCTGGGAACAGAGGCTAGTGCTATTTGACCTGAGTATGACAATGGGAGCGCAATAGTGACTCTTATTACCAGAAAAAACTCTTGCTAGTAAGACCCAGAAACTGCATGTGATTCATCTCCATTTAGGACTGGGAAACAAACGCTAGCTCGCCTTACAAGAAAACACTCTGCTTTGGAGGAAAGAGCACTCTTCTTCTCTACTATATGTCCTATGGGTTCCGAACAGTGAGCTTGCTCAGAACAAAAGAACTGTGCTTCCTACGCACACGGGCCATATCTAGTTCAACTCTGCTTAGGAAACTGACAAGAACAGTAGCTCCTCTTCAGTCCAATACACTGTACTTGCTGGGAACAGACATGAGTGCTATTTGCACTGTGTACGGCATTGGGAGCGCAATAGTGACTCTTTTTACCAGAACCACTCTTGCTCGTAGGACCAGAAACTGCATGTGATTCAACTCCATTTAGGTACTGGGAAACAAACGCTAGCTCGCCTTACAAGAAACACACTCTGCTTTTTGAGAAAAATGCACTCTTCTACTCTACTGTGTTTCCCTATGGGGTTCGAAATGTGAGCTAGCTCAGAACAAAAGAACTGTGCTTCCCACACACACGGGCCATATCTAGTTCAACTCTGCTTAGGATACTGAAAAGAACAGAACATCCTCTTCAGTCCAATACGCTGTACATGCAGGGTTACAGACGCCAGTGCTATTTGCACTGTGTATGGCAATGGGAGCGCAATAGTGACTCTTCTTACCAGAAAACAACTCTTGCTCGTAGGACCAGAAACTGCATGTGATTCAACTCCATTTAGGGACTGGGGAAACAAACGCTAGCTTGCCTTACAAGAAACACACTCTGCTTTTGAGGAAAAGAGCACTCTTCTACTCTACTGTGTTTCCTATGTTGTCCAAACAGTGACCTTGCTCAGAACAAAAGAACTGTGCTTCCTACACACACGGGCCATATCTAGTTCAACTCTGCTTAGGAAACTGACAAGAACAGTAGCTCCTCTTCAGTCCAATACACTGTACTTGCTGGAAACAGACATGAGTGCTATTTGCACTGTGTATGGCAAAGGGAGCGCAATAGTGACCCTTCTTACCAGAAAACAAGTCATGCTCGTAGGAACAGAAACTGAATGTAATTCAACTCCATTTAGGACTGGGAAACAAACTCTAGCTCGCCTTACAAGAAACACACTCTGCTTTGGAGGAAAGAGCACACTTCTAATCTACTGTGTTTCCTATAAGGCCAGAACAGTGAGCTTGATGAGTACAAAAGAACTGTGCTTCCTACACACATGGGCCATATCTAGTTCAACTCTGCTTAGGAACCTGACAAGAACAGTAGATCCTCTTTAGTCCAATACACTGTATATGCTGGGAACAGAGGCCAGTGCTATTTGCCCTGAGTATGACAATGGGAGCACAATAGTGACTCTTATTACCAGAAAAAACTCTTGCTCATAGGACCAGAAACTGCATGTGATTCAACTCCATTTAGGACTGGGAAACAAACGGTAGCTCACCTTACAAGAAACACACTCTGATTTTGAGAAAAGAGCACTCTTCTACTCTACTGTGTTTCCTATGGGGTCCAAACAGTGAGCTTGCTCAGAACAAAACAACTGTGCTTCCTACACACACAGGTCATATCTAGTTCAACTCTGCTTAGGAAACTGACAAAAACAGTAGCTCCTCTTCAGTCCAATACACTGTACTTGCTGGGAACAGACGCGAGGGCTATTTGCACTGTGTATGACAATGGGAGCACAATAGTGACTCTTCTTACCAGAAAACAACTCTTGCTCGTAAGACCAGAAACTGCATGTGATTCAACTCCATTTAGGACTGCGAAACAAACGCTAGCTCGCCTTACAAAAAACACACTCTGCTTTTGAGGAAAGAGCACTCTTCTACTCTACTGTGTTTCCTATAGGGCCAGAACAGTGAGCTTGCTGAGTACAAAAGAACTGTGCTTCCTACACACATGGGCCATATCTAGTTCAACTCTGCTTAGGAACCTGACAAGAACAGTAGATCCTCTTTAGTCCAATACACTGTACATGCTGGGAACAGAGGCCAGTGCTATTTGCCCTGAGTATGACAATGGGAGCGCAATAGTGACTTTCCTTACCAGAAAAAACTCTTTTTATATATATATATATATATTTTTTTTTTTGGTTTTTCGAGACAGGGTTTCTCTGTGTAGCTTTGCGTCTTTTCCTGCAACTCACTTGGTAGCCCAGGCTGGCCTCGAACTCACAGAGATCCGCCTGGCTCTGCCTCCCGAGTGCTGGGATTAAAGGCGTGCGCCACCACCGCCCGGCCAGAAAAAACTCTTGCTCGTAGGACCAGAAACTGCATGTGATTCAACTCCATTTAGGACTGGGAAACAAACGCTAGCTCGCCTTACAAGAAACACACTCTGCTTTTGAGAAAAGAGCACTCTTCTACTCTACTGTGTTTCCTATGGTGTCCAAACAGTGAGCTTGCTCAGAACAAAAGAACTGTGCTTCCTACACACACGGGCCATATCTAGTTCAATTCTGCTTAGGAAACTGACAAGAACAGTAGCTTCTCTTCAGTCCAATACACTGTACTTGCTGGGAACAGACGCGAGGGCTATTTGCACTGTGTATGGCAAAGGGAGCGCAATAGTGACTCTTCTTACCAGAAAACAACTCTTGCTCGTAGGAACGGAAACTGAATGTGATTCAACTCCATTTAGGACTGGGAAACAAACTCTAGCTCGCCTTACAAGAAACACACTCTGCTTTGGAGGAAAGAGCACTCTTCTAATCTACTGTGTTTCCTATAGGGGCAGAACAGTGAGCTTGCTGAGTACAAAAGAACTGTGCTTCCTACACACATGGGCCATATCTAGTTCAAACTCTGCTTAGGAACCTGACAAGAACAGTAGATCCTCTTTAGTCCAATACACTGTATATGCTGGGAACAGACGCCAGTGCTATTTGCCCTGAGTATGACAATGGGAGCGCAATAGTGACTCTTATTACCAGAAAAAACTCTTGCTCATAGGACCAGAAACTGCATGTGATTCAACTCCATTTAGGACTGGGAAACAAACGCTAGCTCGCCTTACAAGAAACACACTCTGATTTTGAGAAAAGAGCACTCTTCTACTCTACTGTGTTTCCTATAGGGCCAGAACAGTGAGCTTGCTCATAAGAAAAGAACTGTGCTTCCTACATACACGGGCCATATCTAGTTCAATTCTGCTTATGAAACTGACAAGAACAGTAGATCCTCTTCCGTCCAATACACTGTACATGCTGGGTACAGACGCCAGTGCTATTTGCACAGTGTATGGCAATGGGGGAGCGCAATAGTGACTCTTCTTTCCAGAAAACAACTCTTGCTCGTAGGAACGGAAACTGCATGTGATTCAAATCCATTTAGGACTGCGAAACAAACGCTAGCTCGCCTTACAAAAAACACACTCTGCTTTTGAGGAAAGAGCACTCTTCTACTCTACTGTGTTTCCTATAGGGCCAGAACAGTGAGCTTGCTGAGGACAAAAAACTGAGCTTCCTACACACATGGGCCATATCTAGTTCAACTCTGCTTAGGAAACTGACAAGAACAGTAGCTCCTCTTCAGTCCAATACACTGTACTTGCTGGGAACAGAAGCGAGGGCTATTTGCATTGTGTATGGCAAAGGGAGCGCAATAGTGACTCTTCTAACCAGAAAACAACTCTTGCTCGTAGGACCAGAAACTGCAAGTGCATTTCAACTCCATTTAGGACTGGGAAACAAACGCTAGCTCGCCTTACAAGAAACATTCTCTGCTTTTGAGCAAAGAGCACTCTTCTACTCTACTGTGTTTCCTGTGGGATCCAAACAGTGAGCTTGCTCAGAACAAAAGAACTGTGCTTCCTACACACACGGGCCATATCTAGTTCAATTCTGCTTAGGAACTGACAAGAACAGTAGATCCTCTTCCGTCCAATACACTGTACATGCTGGGTACAGAGGCCAGGGCTATTTGCACTGCGTAATGCAATGGGAGCACAATAGTGACTCTTCTTACCAGAAAACAAACTCTTGCTCGTAGGACCAGAAACTGCATGTGATTCAACTCCATTTAGGACTGGGAAACAAACGCTAGCTCGCCTTACAAAGAAACACACTCTGCTTTTGAGAAAAGAGCACTCTTCTACTCTACTGTGTTTCCTATGGTGTCCAAACAGTGAGCTTGCTCAGAACAAAAGAACTGTGCTTCCTACACACACGGGCCATATCTAGTTCAATTCTGCTTAGGAAACTGACAAGAACAGTAGCTCCTCTTCAGTCCAATACACTGTGCTTGCTGGGAACAGACGCGAGTGCTAATTGCACTGTGTATGGCAATGGGAGCACAATAGTGACTTTCCTTACCAGAAAACAACTCTTGCTCATAGGAACGGAAACTGCATGTGATTCAACTCCATTTAGGACTGCGAAACAAACGCTAGCGCGCCTTACAAAAAACACACTCTGCTTTTGAGAATAGGGCACACATCTACTCTACAGTTTTTCCTATGGGGTCCAAACAGTGTGCTTGCTCAGAACAAAAGAACTGTGCTTCCTACACACACGGGTCATATCTAGTTCAACTCTGTGTGGAAACTACAAAAACCGTATCTCCTCTTCAGTCAAATACACTGTCCTTGCTGGGAACAGACGCGAGGGCTATTTGCACTGTGTATGACAATGGGAGCACAATAGTGACTCCTCTTACCAGAAAAACAACTCTTGCTCTTAGGACCAGAAACTGCATTTGAATCAATCCACTTAGGACTGGGAAACAAATGCTAGCTCGCTTTACAAGAAACACGCTCTGCTTTTGAGAATAGGGCACACATCTTCTCTACTGTGTTTCCTATGGGGTCCAAACAGTGAGCTTGCTCAAAACAAAAGAATTGTGCTTCCTACACACACGGGTCATATCTAGTTCAACTCTGCTTAGGAAACTGACAAGAACAGTAGCTCCTCTTCAGTCCAATACACTGTACTTGCTGGGAACAGACGCGAGTGCTATTTGCACTGTGTACGGCAATGGGAGCGCAACATTGACTTTCCTTACCAGAAAACAACTCTTGCTCGTAGGACCAAAAACTGCATGTGATTCAACTCCATTTAGGACTGGGAAACAAACGCCAGCTCGCCTTACAAGAAACACACTCTGCTTTTGAGAAAAGAGCACTCTTCTACTCTACTGTGTTTTCTATGGGGTCCGAACATTGAGCTTGCTGAGAACAAAAGAACTGTGCTTCCTACACACACGGGCCATATCTAGTTCAACTCTGCTTAGGAAACTGAAAAGAACAGTAGCTCCTCTTCAGACCAATACACTGTACTTGCTGGAAACCGACGCGAGTGCTATTTGTACTGTTTATGGCAATGGGAGCGCAATAGTGACTCTTCTTACCAGAAAACAACTCTTGCTCTTAGTACCAGAAACTGCATTTGTTTCAATCCACTTAGGACTGGGACTGGGAAACAAACGCTAGCTCGCCTTACAAGAAACACACCTCTGCTTTTGAGAAAAGAGCACTCTTCTACTCTACTGTGTTTCCAATAGGGCCAGAACAGTGACCTTGCTCAGAACAAAAGAACTGTGCTTCTTACACACACATGGGCCATATCTAGTTCAACTCTGCTTAGGAAACTGACAAGAACAGTAGCTCCTCTTCAGTCCAATACACTGTACTTGCTGGGAACAGACGCGAGGGCTATTTGCACTGTGTATGACAAAGGGAGGGCAATAGTGACTCTTCTTACCAGAAAACAACTCTTGCTCGTAGGACCAAAACCTGGATGTGATTCAACTCCATTTAGGATTGGGAAACAAACGATAGCTCGCCTTACAAGAAACACACTCTGCTTTTGAGAAAAGAGCACTCTTCTACTCTACTGTGTTACCTATGGGATCCAAACAGTGAGCTTGCTCAGAACAAAAGAACTGTGCTTCCTACACACACGGGCCATATCTAGTTCAAATTTGTTTAGGAAACTGACAACAACAGTAGCTCCTCTTCAGTCCAATACACTGTACTTGCTGGGAACAGACGCGAGTGCTATTTGCACTGTGTTTGGCAATGGGAGCGGAATTGTGACTTTATTTACCAGAAAACAACTCTTGCTCATAGGAACGGAAACTGCATGTGATTCAACTCCATTTAGGACTGGGAAACAAACTCTAGCTGGCCTTACAAGAAACACACTCTGCTTTGGAGGAAAGAGCACTCTTCTAATCTACTGTGTTTCCTATAGGGCCAGAACATTGAGCTTGCTGAGTACAAAAGAACTGTGCTTCCTACACACATGGGCCATATGTAGTTCAACTCTGCTTAGCAACCTGACAAGAACAGTAGATCCTCTTTAGTCCAATACACTTTACATGCTGGGAACAGAGGCCAGTGCTATTTGCCCTGAGTATACAATGGGAGCGCAATAGTGACTCTTATTACCAGAAAAAACTCTTGCTCGTAGGACCAGAAACTGCATGTGATTCAACTCCATTTAGGACTGGGAAACAAACGCTAGCTCGCCTTACAAGAAACACACTCAGCTTTTGAGGAAAAGAGCACTCTTCTACTCTACTGTGTTTCCTATGGGGTCCAACAGTGAGCTTGCTCAGAACAAAAGAACTGTGCTTCCTACACACACGGGCCATATCTAGTTCAATTCTACTTAGGAAACTGACAAGAACAGTAGATCCTCTTCAGTCCAATACACTGTACATGCTGGGTACAGACGCCAGTGCTATTTCACTGTGTATGGCAAAGGGAGCACAATAGTCACTCTTTTTACCAGAAAACAAATCTTGCTCGTAGGACCAGAATCTGCATGTGATTCAACTCCATTTAGGACTGGGAAACAAACGCTAGCTCACCATACAAGAAACACACTCTGCTTTTGAGAAAAGAGCACACTTCTACTCTACTGTGTTTCCTATGGGGTCCAAACAGTGAGCTTGCTCAGAACAAAAGAACTGTGCTTCCTACACACACGGGCCATATCTAGTTCAATTATGCTTAGGAAACAGACAAGAACAGTAGCTCCTCTTCAGTCCAATACACTGTACTTGCTGGAAACAGACGGGAGTGCTAATTGCACTGTGTATGGAAATGGGAGCGCAATAGTGACCTTCCTTACCAGAAAATAACTCTTGTTCGTAGGAACGGAAACTGCATGTGATTCAACTCCATTTAGGACTGCGAAACAAACGCTAGCTCGCCTTACAAGAAACACACTCTGCTTTTGAGAAAAATGCACTCTTCTACTCTACTGTGTTTCCTATGGGGTTCGAAATGTGAGCTTGCTCAGAACAAAAGAACTGTGCTTCCTACACACACGGGCCATATCTAGTTCAACTCTGCTTAGGAAACTGAAAAGAACAGAAGATCCTCTTCAGTCCAATACGCTGTACATGCTGGGTACAGACGCCAGTGCTATTTTGCACTGTGTATGGCAATGGGGAGCGCAATAGTTTACTCTTCTTACCAGAAAACAACTCTTGCTCGTAGGACCAGAAACTGCATGTGATTCAACTCCATTTAGGACCTGGAAACAAACGCTAGCTCGCCTTACAAGAAACACACTCTGCTTTTGAGAAAAGAGCACTCTTCTACTCTACTGTGTCTCCTATGGTGTCCAAACAGTGAGCTTGCTCAGAACAAAAGAACTGTGCTTCCTACACACACGGGCCATATCTAGTTCAATTCTGCTTAGGAAACTGACAAGAACAGTAGCTTCTCTTCAGTCCAATACACTGTACTTGCTGGGAACAGACGCGAGGGCTATTTGCACTGTGTATGGCAAAGGGAGCGCAATAGTGACTCTTCTTACCAGAAAACAACTCTTGCTCGTAGGAACGGAAACTGAATGTGATTCAACTCCATTTAGGACTGGGAAACAAACTCCTAGCTCGCCTTACAAGAAACACACTCTGCTTTGGAGGAAAGAGCACTCTTCTAATCTACTGTGTTTCCTATAGGGGCAGAACAGTGAGCTTGCTGAGTACAAAAGAACTGTGCTTCCTACACACATGGGCCATATCTAGTTCAACTTTAGTCCAATACACTGTATATGCTGGGAACAGACGCCAGTGCTATTTGCCCTGAGTATGACAATGGGAGCGCAATAGTGACTCTTATTACCAGAAAAAACTCTTGCTCATAGGACCAGAAACTGCATGTGATTCAACTCCATTTAGGACTGGGAAACAAACGCTAGCTCGCCTTACAAGAAACACACTCTGATTTTGAGAAAAGAGCACTCTTCTACTCTACTGTGTTTCCTATAGGGCCAGAACAGTGAGCTTGCTCATAAGAAAAGAACTGTGCTTCCTACATACACGGGCCATATCTAGTTCAATTCTGCTTATGAAACTGACAAGAACAGTAGATCCTCTTCCGTCCAATACACTGTACATGCTGGGTACAGACGCCAGTGCTATTTGCACAGTGTATGGCAATGGGAGCGCAATAGTGACTCTTCTTTCCAGAAAACAACTCTTGCTCGTAGGAACGGAAACTGCATGTGATTCAAATCCATTTAGGACTGCGAAACAAACGCTAGCTCGCCTTACAAAAAACACACTCTGCTTTTGAGGAAAGAGCACTCTTCTACTCTACTGTGTTTCCTATAGGGCCAGAACAGTGAGCTTGCTGAGGACAAAAAACTGAGCTTCCTACACACATGGGCCATATCTAGTTCAACTCTGCTTAGGAAACTGACAAGAACAGTAGCTCCTCTTCAGTCCAATACACTGTACTTGCTGGGAACAGAAGCGAGGGCTATTTGCATTGTGTATGGCAAAGGGAGCGCAATAGTGACTCTTCTAACCAGAAAACAACTCTTGCTCGTAGGACCAGAAACTGCAAGTGCATTTCAACTCCATTTAGGACTGGGAAACAAACGCTAGCTCGCCTTACAAGAAACACTCTCTGCTTTTGAGAAAAGAGCACTCTTCTACTCTACTGTGTTTCCTATGGGATACAAACAGTGAGCTTGCTCAGAACAAAAGAACTGTGCTTCCTACACACACGGGCCATATCTAGTTCAATTCTGCTTAGGAAACTGACAAGAACAGTAGATCCTCTTCCGTCCAATACACTGTACATGCTGGGTACAGAGGCCAGGGCTATTTGCACTGCGTAATGCAATGGGAGCACAATAGTGACTCTTCTTACCAGAAAACAACTCTTGCTCGTAGGACCAGAAACTGCATGTGATTCAACTCCATTTAGGACTGGGAAACAAACGCTAGCTCGCCTTACAAGAAACACACTCTGCTTTTGAGAAAAGAGCACTCTTCTACTCTACTGTGTTTCCTATGGGTTCCAAACAGTGAGCTTGCTCAGAACAAAAGAACTGTGCTTCCTACACACACGGGCCATATCTAGTTCAATTCTGCTTAGGAAACTGACAAGAACAGTAGCTCCTCTTCAGTCCAATACACTGTGCTTGCTGGGAACAGACGCGAGTGCTAATTGCACTGTGTATGGCAATGGGAGCGCAATAGTGACTTTCCTTACCAGAAAACAACTCTTGCTCATAGGAACGGAAACTGCATGTGATTCAACTCCATTTAGGACTGCGAAACAAACGCTAGCGCGCCTTACAAAAAACACACTCTGCTTTTGAGAATAGGGCACACATCTACTCTACAGTTTTTCCTATGGGGTCCAAACAGTGTGCTTGCTCAGAACAAAAGAACTGTGCTTCCTACACACACGGGTCATATCTAGTTCAACTCTGTGTGGAAACTACAAAAACCGTATCTCCTCTTCAGTCAAATACACTGTCCTTGCTGGGAACAGACGCGAGGGCTATTTGCACTGTGTATGACAATGGGAGCACAATAGTGACTCCTCTTACCAGAAAACAACTCTTGCTCTTAGGACCAGAAACTGCATTTGAATCAATCCACTTAGGACTGGGAAACAAATGCTAGCTCGCTTTACAAGAAACACGCTCTGCTTTTGAGAATAGGGCACACATCTTCTCTACTGTGTTTCCTATGGGGTCCAAACAGTGAGCTTGCTCAAAACAAAAGAATTGTGCTTCCTACACACACGGGTCATATCTAGTTCAACTCTGCTTAGGAAACTGACAAGAACAGTAGCTCCTCTTCAGTCCAATACACTGTACTTGCTGGGAACAGACGCGAGTGCTATTTGCACTGTGTACGGCAATGGGAGCGCAACATTGACTTTCCTTACCAGAAAACAACTCTTGCTCGTAGGACCAAAAACTGCATGTGATTCAACTCCATTTAGGACTGGGAAACAAACGCCAGCTCGCCTTACAAGAAACACACTCTGCTTTTGAGAAAAGAGCACTCTTCTACTCTACTGTGTTTTCTATGGGGTCCGAACATTGAGCTTGCTGAGAACAAAAGAACTGTGCTTCCTACACACACGGGCCATATCTAGTTCAACTCTGCTTAGGAAACTGAAAAGAACAGTAGCTCCTCTTCAGACCAATACACTGTACTTGCTGGAAACCGACGCGAGTGCTATTTGTACTGTTTATGGCAATGGGAGCGCAATAGTGACTCTTCTTACCAGAAAACAACTCTTGCTCTTAGTACCAGAAACTGCATTTGTTTCAATCCACTTAGGACTGGGAAACAAACGCTAGCTCGCCTTACAAGAAACACACTCTGCTTTTGAGAAAAGAGCACTCTTCTACTCTACTGTGTTTCCAATAGGGCCAGAACAGTGACCTTGCTCAGAACAAAAGAACTGTGCTTCTTACACACACATGGGCCATATCTAGTTCAACTCTGCTTAGGAAACTGACAAGAACAGTAGCTCCTCTTCAGTCCAATACACTGTACTTGCTGGGAACAGACGCGAGGGCTATTTGCACTGTGTATGGCAAAGGGAGGGCAATAGTGACTCTTCTTACCAGAAAACAACTCTTGCTCGTAGGACCAGAACCTGGATGTGATTCAACTCCATTTAGGATTGGGAAACAAACGATAGCTCGCCTTACAAGAAACACACTCTGCTTTTGAGAAAAGAGCACTCTTCTACTCTACTGTGTTACCTATGGGATCCAAACAGTGAGCTTGCTCAGAACAAAAGAACTGTGCTTCCTACACACACGGGCCATATCTAGTTCAAATTTGTTTAGGAAACTGACAACAACAGTAGCTCCTCTTCAGTCCAATACACTGTACTTGCTGGGAACAGACGCGAGTGCTATTTGCACTGTGTTTGGCAATGGGAGCGGAATTGTGACTTTATTTACCAGAAAACAACTCTTGCTCATAGGAACGGAAACTGCATGTGATTCAACTCCATTTAGGACTGGGAAACAAACTCTAGCTGGCCTTACAAGAAACACACTCTGCTTTGGAGGAAAGAGCACTCTTCTAATCTACTGTGTTTCCTATAGGGCCAGAACATTGAGCTTGCTGAGTACAAAAGAACTGTGCTTCCTACACACATGGGCCATATGTAGTTCAACTCTGCTTAGCAACCTGACAAGAACAGTAGATCCTCTTTAGTCCAATACACTTTACATGCTGGGAACAGAGGCCAGTGCTATTTGCCCTGAGTATACAATGGGAGCGCAATAGTGACTCTTATTACCAGAAAAAACTCTTGCTCGTAGGACCAGAAACTGCATGTGATTCAACTCCATTTAGGACTGGGAAACAAACGCTAGCTCGCCTTACAAGAAACACACTCAGCTTTTGAGAAAAGAGCACTCTTCTACTCTACTGTGTTTCCTATGGGGTCCAACAGTGAGCTTGCTCAGAACAAAAGAACTGTGCTTCCTACACACACGGGCCATATCTAGTTCAATTCTACTTACGAAACTGACAAGAACAGTAGATCCTCTTCAGTCCAATACACTGTACATGCTGGGTACAGACGCCAGTGCTATTTCACTGTGTATGGCAAAGGGAGCACAATAGTCACTCTTTTTACCAGAAAACAAATCTTGCTCATAGGACCAGAATCTGCATGTGATTCAACTCCATTTAGGACTGGGAAACAAACGCTAGCTCACCATACAAGAAACACACTCTGCTTTTGAGAAAAGAGCACACTTCTACTCTACTGTGTTTCCTATGGGGTCCAAACAGTGAGCTTGCTCAGAACAAAAGAACTGTGCTTCCTACACACACGGGCCATATCTAGTTCAATTATGCTTAGGAAACAGACAAGAACAGTAG